>NC_133317.1:18497983-18547723 GCF_012295235.1 Primulina huaijiensis | reverse complement strand
ATATATATATATATTTAAGAATTCCAGAATTTAAAACAAGATTTCATTACTAATCTTTGGAATCAAATAAATTTACATAAATGGAAGATACAAATTAAAAAGGGTTTCGGATTTTTGGGTAATGGTTAAAGATTTTGGATGGTTAAAGGTTTCGGATTTTTGGGATTTCTGGGTAATGTTTTAAAGGATTCGGATTTCTGGGATTTGGATCTGGAAATGAATGATTCGAGAGAGAGAGAGGGAGAAAGAGGAGAGAGGGAGAGAGGTAGAGAGTGGTAGAATGTTTCGGTGCCTCTATACTGAGGTTACATCCCCTTTTATATACTTTTTTAGGGGTATTTTCAGATTTTTTTTAACATATGAAAATATACATATCAATACAATGACATACAATCTAATACAAACAAATACTAATACAATACCATACAATAAACATTTACACTCCACTATTTCCAAATATCGGTCCATGGTCGTCTGGTCCAAGGAGGTCATCTTCTTCCAGGTTAAGGGAATCATAAGAGGATTCTGACTTTCTTGAAAGTCCTGGTGAGAATTTCATTAGTATAGCTTGCATTTCTTCAGGAGTTTTGGCAGCTGCAAGCATTGCGGTCATTTGGGATTTTTGTGCCAGGAATTCTGCCTGTTGTCTTGGTGGAATCCTGTAAAGCGGTTTTTGAGTTGGGACTCTTGTATTTTTATTATTGGTGATCCAAGCTTGGACATTGGTAGCTGTAAGGCTTGGAGGAATTTTAAATTTGTCCCACCATTTGACTTTAAATCTTCTTCTAATATGTAAAATTTTTTCGTTTGAAATTTCAACAGTCCGGGAAAGGACCCAAGGAAGATAAAATTTCATGCAAAAAAGGGCAAGAGGATGGAATCGTTTCTTGTAATGCCCGAATTTTGAAATATTGTGGCATTAGTTGTGATGGTTTATGACTTTATGTTATGGTATAAATGGTAATGAATGTTATAGAATGGAATAGATAATTGATGGGTAGAATCAAAGGTTGAATTTGAGCTAAATAGGTGATGGAAGTGAAGAAACGGTATGAAAAATGTGGCAGTAGTTGTGGTTTTTAGCATAATGTTTTGTATATTGATCCAATTGATGTGAGGCTACTTCCATTAGAAAGATATGACATAAGGCTATAACTTTCATGTTTTGAGTTTTGTTCAAATCATTAGAGAAGACGAGCCAAAAGCGCCCCGAAGTGTGTCGTGCGTATCGTCGTTCCTACAATGACACATGTTGGGAGATTTAGCATAACTTTTACTCAGATCTCCAAATGACATGAGGCCAATTGGAGATGCAAGCCAAGACATAGGGCTACAACTTTGTAGTTTACCACTTTCGCAAATTCTGAAGTTAAAAATGCGTTCTTGGCAGAATACTGCGCGCCCCTGCGCAGGATCCGGCGCCCTAGCGCGCGCAGTGCTGAAATTTTGGTGTTTGGGCAGCAAGGGGCGCGCAGCTGCGCCAAAATCACGCGCCATGGCGCCCAGCACTTGTACAAAAAACGTGTTTTGAGGTTTGGATGGTATATATTTGATTGGGGAATGATTTTTGTATCATTTTCTCTTCTCTTTTTCCTACTCCATCGGTTTAGAGCTAGGGTTCTTCATTTTTCCTTTCATCTTCTAATTTCTTCTTCAATCTATGGGAGATTTGTTCAAGGAAATTATGAAATGAAGTTAGATTTGTGATCCTCTCTCCAAGATCTTCAAGATGGTGTAAGTATGTTATATTTTTATTCAAGTTTGGAAATGGGATGAAGTTTAGAATTGATATTTGTGTTGATATTTGAGATGTTGGAGATGTTGAAATTGTGTTGGTTTGAATTTAAAATGGAATTGAAGCCAATGGCAAAGTATAGGAGCTAATTTCTTTACCACGCAAGCTATGTGTTTGATGAAATGATTCAATGAATGTTTTTATGGCATATTAAGGTTAAGAAATTTACGGATCTTGATTCGAAGCAGTATTGAACTAATTATGAATTTTGAACAGAAATTACTCTGTTTTGATAGATGATCAAAGTCCTTGAGTTATAGTAGAATTCAAAGGTTCAAGACTTCTCATCTACACATTTCGATCTTCTTTTGGTAATATTTGAAAGGTATGTTACGGTCGATAACATACGAGGTAAAAGTATCATTTTTATTTTAAATTGAAAACTCTATGGCTTGATGAACTATTGGTGATTTGATGATGATTGTTGTATTGAGATGAGTTGATTATGATATCGAGATGATGATATTGATTTGCATCATGACATTGCATATTGAGCCACTTGTTGATTCAGATTTGATATGGCGGAGGTCGCCTTGATATATTGATTTGTTGGACGTATGGGGCTATAGTTGAGTTGGCATAGTGTATGCGGAGGTCGCTGCTATGGCCTGAACACTCTCTATAGGCGCACCATAGTCCTGGGATTGTAGAACACAGCACCCCACCCCGAGCGGATGAGTCGGTGGATGTTGCTGGGTGATTCTATTCCCTTGGGTACCCTATGACCAGATGATTCACTTGATCTTGAGATTTATTGATAGCCCACAGCTTCTGATCATGCATTGCATTATATTGCATCTTTATGAATTTATATGAAATATTTGAAAATTTAACTCTCATTTGTGATTGATTGTATCATACTGGGTTTATACTCACCGGCATGTCCGGTACCTCTTGTTTTCATGTGCTTGACGGTAGGTGAGGCGAGGCTTGGGATGCCAGAGTCCAGCTCCAGGCGAGGAGATACGAGTTAGAGTGGGATTCTCGGGTCTTAGGAGCTATGTGATGATGTTTGGATTTCTTTGGTTCACTACTTCATGTTGGCATGTTGAAAATTTATATTTCAAACATTTGAGACAATTAAATTATTTTGACGATGTTTATGTAAGTTTGTGAACAACAAATTATGTATTTTACTTAATCATTTGGTGTGTGACAATTATAATTATTAGTATTAGATATCGGACCCGAGGCCCCACATTAAGTGGTATCATAGCGTAAGATATTTGGGAACAGGGTAGATCGAGTCAGTTAGAATTGATTGATCATGTTATATATTTGTTAGCATTTTCATTGTGCTATGATGTGAAATACATGATTTAAATTGAGATATTATATGGTTGAGTTTTATTCGAGATTTTTGAGATTGTTGAGTCACGAGAGCCAGAGATGATTGATACAAGATTGAGATGATTGTGATTTTGTGATGTTATATGTGGTTGATCTATTGTATATCAGACATGGCTACTCGAGGTAGAGGTCGTGGTAGACATAGACAGAACGTACCAGTGGCACAAGATCAGGGCAGTGCTACTCATACTCAGATGGATATAACTCCGACTCCGATGGAGATACTGTTAGCCAGATTTCAGTCTTTGCACCCACCGATGTTGAAGGGTACGGAGAATGCATTAGAGTGTGAGAACTGGTTGGAGAATATGGACCAATTATTTGAATCTCTTGAGTATCCAGATGATCGTAGAATCAAGTTAGTTGTTCATCAGTTATTGGATGTTGCTAAAAGTTGGTGGATCATGACCAAGAAAGCTTTAGAGAGTCGAGGTACGATTGTTACCTGGGATATCTTTAAATCTGAATTTTATCAGCGTTTCTTTCCTACCTCTTACAGGAAAGATAGGGGAGCCGAGTTTGCAAATTTAAAGCAGGGAAATTTGAATATTGAGGACTATGTTGCTAAGTTCTCGAATTTACTGAGATTTGCTCCTCATGTAGCATCTGATGAAGAAGCTAAGGCCGATCACTTCATAAATGGTCTTAATTCTGATATCTTTACCCTGGTTAATACTGGAAGGCCTAAAACTTTTGCTGAGGCTCTTGATCGAGCCAAGGGAGCTGAAACCGGAATTATTAGGCAGAGAGGTTCTCAGTATATGCAACGACCCCAACAACCACATTATAGACAGCAGTTCAGACAGGGTAATAATGGCGGTAACAGTGGCAACATAAGAGAGCAGTTTCGGGCTAGAGGCAAGCAATTTAAGAGGCATGGCAGTAATTTTTCGAGTTTTAGTGGATCGAGACAGTCTGGTTCAGTTCAGAGCACTGGTTATTCAGGACCGACTTGTGGTCAGTGTGGTGGTAGACATTATACCGATCAGTGTAGAGGAATCTCGGGAGCTTGCCACTTGTGTAACCAGGTGGGACACTATGCTCGAGTGTGTCCTAACCGTGGCAGTGATATGTCTCAGAGTGGGGGATCATCGAGACAGACACCTCACCAGAATCGTCAGAACCCTACAGTTCATTCCTATCAGCAGTCAAACCGATCAGATCAGAACAAACAGAGTGGTAGCCACAGGGTAGGACAGCCACCTAGACAACAGGGTCGAGTTTTTGCACTCACGGAGGATGAGGCACATAATGCTCCAGATAATGTCATTGCAGGTAATTGTTTTCTCTCAGGTTATCCTGCTTATGTTTTGATGGATACTGGTGCATCACATACTTTCATAGCTGAGCACTTTGTCTCATTGCATTCACTGCATTCTATGCCATTATCATCTACATTATCTATTTCTACTCCACTGGGCAAAGTGATGAGGTCAGCAGAAATGATAAGTGGTTGTGAATTTCGTTATGAGGATAATGTCATTGAGCTTGATTGTATTGTGTTGGAGATGTCTGATTTTGGCTGCATACTTGGTATTGACATGTTGAAAAGATACAGGGCTACTGTAGACTGTTTTCAGAAGATTGTTAAGTTTAGGCCTGGTATGACAGATCACTGGACATTCTATGGTAAGGGTTCTCGAGCTAAGATTCCTTTGATATCTGTTTTGTCCATGACTCGTTTGTTGCAGAAAGGAGCAGAATGTTTCTTGGTTTATGCGATTGATATTTCAAGGTCAGTACCTAAATTGGCAGATATTCCAATTGTTATTGAAGTTTCAGATGTAGTTCCAGATGAAATTCCAGGATTTCCTCCAGTTCGAGAGGTTGAGTTCAACATTGAGTTGATGCCAGGTATACAGCCTATTTCTAGAGCTCCTTATAGGATGGCGCCAATTGAACTGAAGGAACTAAAGGAACAACTTGAGGATCTATTGGCTAAAGGATATATAAGACCAAGTGTTTCACCTTGGGGTGCTCCGGTTTATTCGTAAAGAAGAAAGATGGGTCTATGAGGCTTTGTGTTGATTATAGACAGTTGAATAAAGCCACAGTAAAGAATAAGTATCCTTTTCCAAGGATTGATGATCTCTTTGACTAGTTGCAGGATTCTTCAGTATATTCTAAGATTGATTTAAGATCTGGATATCATCAGTTAAGAGTCAGAGAGATAGATGTGCCTAAGACTGCTTTTCGTACCAGGTAGGGGCATTTTGAATTTTTGGTTATGTCTTTTGGGTTGACCAATGCACCTGCGGTATTTATGGATTTGATGAACCATGTTTTTCAACGGTGTATAGATCAATTTGTTGTGATCTTCATTGATGATATTCTTATTTATTCAAAATCTGAAATTGAGCATGTCAAGCACTTGAGGGCTGTTTTGCAGATTTTGAGAATTGAAAAGTTGTATGCTAAATTATCCAAATGTGAGTTTTGGTTGGATAGAGTGGTTTTCCTTGGACATGTGATTTCAAGTGCAGGTATATCAGTTGATCCCAGTAAAGTTGAGGCAGTCATCAATTGGTCTAGACCGACATCAGTTCCTGAGGTACGTAGTTTTATGGGTTTGGCAGGTTATTATCGCAGATTTATTAAAGGATTCTCACAGATTGCGAGGCCAATTACCCAGCTGACACAAAAGAATGCACTATTTATTTGGTCACAACAATGTGAGGATAGTTTTGTTGAACTTAAGAAGAGATTGACTAGTGCTCCAGTTCTGACTATTCCATCAGGTGTAGGAGGATTTACAGTGCACACTGATGCTTCACATCAAGGACTAGGTTGTGTATTAATGCAGCATGGACGTGTTGTTGCCTATGCTTCACGACAGTTGAAGCCACATGAGTCTAGATACCCAGTGCATGACTTGGAACTAGCAGCAGTGGTGTTGGCTTTAAAGATTTGGCGTCACTACTTGTATGGGGAGACATTTGAAATATTCACTTATCATAAGAGTTTGAGATACCTCTTTTCACAAGCTGAGCTGAACATGAGACAGAGACGTTGGCTAGATTTGTTGAAAGACTATGAGTGCAAAATAAAATATTATCCAGGCAAGTCTAATGTAGCAGCCGATGCTTTGAGCAGAAAAGTATGTAATATGTCTTTGATCACTAGCAGTGTATCTGATCTAGTAGAAGAATGTTGTCTTTCTGGTTTGGATTTTGTGGTAGATACTCAACCTGTAAGAGTATTTATGATTCAGGCAGAACCCGAGTTGTTTGTTAAAATTAAAGAGGCCCAAAGGTTAGATCAAAGCATTCAGAAATCAGTTGAACTCGTCAGATCAGTACATCGATCAGAATTTCAGGTCAATAATGAGGGTATTTTGTTTGTGAATGATCGTATTGTAGTTCCTAATATTTCAGAGTTGAGGATGCAGATTTTGCATGATGCTCATTGCAGTAAATTCAGTGTACACCCTGGAAGTAAAAAGATGTACAATGATTTGAAGAAACAATTTTGGTGGAAAAGAATGAAATCTGACATAGTAGAATTTGTATCTCGTTGTCTGAATTGTCAACAAGTGAAAGCAGAAATAAAGCGACCAGGAGGTCTTTTGCATAGCCTTAAGGTTCCAGAATGGAAGTGAGACCATATCACCATGGACTTTGTCACGAAATTACCGAGGTCGTCAAGGGGTTGCGATGAAATTTGGGTTATCGTTGACAGATTAACCAAGTATTCATGTTTCATTCCGTATCAGATGACATATAGGCATGATCAGATGGCCAGATTGTATATCAGAGAAGTTTTGAGATTGCATGGTGTGCCTAAGTCAATTGTATCAGATCGTGATCCCAGATTTTCTTCTCATTTTTGGCAGAGTTTACAAGAGGCTCTTGGTACTCGTTTGCATTTGAGTACAGCATATCATCCTCAGACAGATGGACAGTCAGAACGTACTATTCAGACATTAGAGGATATGTTGAGAGCTGTAGTGATGTATTTTGGTATTGGTTGGCAGGATTCGTTACCACTTGTCGAGTTTTCTTATAACAACAGTTATCAAGTGAGCATTGGAATGTCACCATTTGAAGCACTATATGGCAGGACATGTAGATCTCCTTTGTATTGGGACGATTTATCTGAAGCACCAATTGTAGGACCTGATATGATAAGAGATATGACAGAGAAGATGAAATTTATTCAGAGTCGTATGAGAGCTGCTCAGGATAGGCAGGCTAAGTATGCGAACATCAGGAGACAGCCGTTGATTTTTGAGAAAAGTGACAGAGTTTTTCTGAAAATATCTCCTTTCCGTGGCACAGTTAGATTTGGAAAGAAAGGAAAATTATCACCGAGATTTGTAGGTCCGTATGAGATTTTGGAACGTGTTGGTGATCTGGCTTATAGATTAGCTCTTCCTCCTGCGTTATCAGGTGTTCATGACGTTTTTCATGTGTCCATGTTGAGGAAATATCATCCAAATCCTTCTCATGTACTTCCACCCGATGAAGTTGAGTTAGATCAGAATTTAAGTTACATTGAGAGACCGATTAAAATTCTAGATAGAAAAAATAAGCAACTCAGAAATAAATTGATACCGTTGATTAAAGTACAGTAGAACAGAAATGGTGTCGAAGAGGCAACTTGGGAATTAGAAGATAAAATGAGACATAAATATCCAGAGTTATTCAAATGAAGTACGCTTCTATTCTCGGTTTTTATTTTCAGTATTGATTATTACATGTTAGACTTGAAAGAGATGATTGATTTCGAGGACAAAATCTATTTTTAGAGGGGAGGAATTGTAATGCCCGAATTTTGAAATATTGTGGCATTAGTTGTGATGGTTTATGACTTTATGTTATGGTATAAATGGTAATGAATGTTATAGAATGATATAGATAATTGATGGGTAGAATCAAAGGTTGAATTTGAGCTAAATAGTTGATGGAAGTGCAGAAACGGTATGAAAAATGTGGCAGTAGTTGTGGTTTTTAGCATAATGTTTTGTATATTGATCCAATTGATGTGAGGCTACTTCCATTAGAAAGATATGACATAAGGCTATAACTTTCATGTTTTGAGGTTTGTTCAAATCATTAGAGAAGACGAGCCAAAAGCACCCCGATGTGTGTCGTGCGTATCGTCGTTCCTACAATGACACATGTTGGGAGATTTAGCATAACTTTTACTCAGATCTCCAAATGACATGAGGCCAATTGGAGATGCAAGCCAAGACATAGGGCTACAACTTTGTAGTTTACCACTTTCACAAATTCTGAAGTTAAAAATGCGTTCTTTGCAGAATACTGCGCGCCCCTGCGCAGGATCCGGCGCCCTAGCGCGCGCAGTGCTGAAATTTTGGTGTTTGGGCAGCAAGGGGCGCGCAGCTGCGCCAAAATCACGCGCCATGGCGCCCAGCACTTGTACAAAAAACGTGTTTTGAGGTTTGGATGGTATATATTTGATCGGGGAATGATTTTTGTATCATTTTCTCTTCTCTTTTTCCTACTCCATCGGTTTAGAGCTAGGGTTCTTCATTTTTCCTTTCATCTTCTAATTTCTTCTTCAATCTATGGGAGATTTGTTCAAGGAAATTATGAAATGAAGTTAGATTTGTGATCATCTCTCCAAGATCTTCAAGATGGTGTAAGTATGTTATATTTTTATTCAAGTTTGGAAATGGGATGAAGTTTAGAATTGATATTTGTGTTGATATTTGAGATGTTGGAGATGTTGAAATTGTGTTGGTTTGAATTTAAAATGGAATTGAAGCCAATGGCAAAGTATAGGAGCTAATTTCTTTAGCACGCATGCTATGTGTTTGATGAAATGATTCAATGAATGTTTTTATGGCATATTAAGGTTAAGAAATTTTCGGATCTTGATTCAAAGCAGTATTGAACTAATTATGAATTTTGAACAGAAATTACTCTGTTTTGATAGATGATCAAAGTCCTTGAGTTATAGTAGAATTCAAAGGTTCAAGACTTCTCATCTACACATTTCGATCTTCTTTTGGTAATATTTGAAAGGTATGTTACGGTCGATAACTTACGAGGTAAAAGTATCATTTTTATTTTAAATTGAAAACTCTATGGCTTGATGAACTATTGGTGATTTGATGATGTTTGTTGTATTGAGATGAGTTGATTATGATATCGAGATGATGATATTGATTTGCATCATGACATTGCATATTGAGCCACTTGTTGATTCAGATTTGATATGGCGGAGGTCGCCTTGATATATCGATTTGTTGGACGTATGGGGCTATAGTTGAGTTAGCATAGTGTATGCGGAGGTCGCTGCTATGGCCTGAACACTCTCTATAGAAGCACCGTAGTCCTGGGATTGTAGAACACAGGACCCCACCCCGAACGGATGAGTCGGTGGATGTTGCTGGGTGATTCTATTCCCTTGGGTACCCTATGACCAGATGATTCGCTTGATCTTAAGATTTATTGATAGCCCACAGCTTCTGATCATGCATTGCATTATATTGCATCTTTATGAATTTATATGAAATATTTGAAAATTTAACTCTCATTTGTGATTGATTGTATCATACTGGGTTTATACTCACCGGTATGTCCGGTACCTCTTGTTTTCATGTGCTTGACGGTAGGTGAGGCGAGGCTTGGGATGCCAGAGTCCAGCTCCAGGCGAGGAGATACGAGTTAGAGTGGGATTCTCGGGTCTTAGGAGCTTTGTGATGATGTTTGGATTTCTTTGGTTCACTACTTCATGTTGGCATGTTGAAAATTTATATTTCAAACATTTGAGACAATTAAATTATTTTGACGATGTTTATGTGAGTTTGTGAACAACAAATTATGTATTTTACTCAATCATTTGGTGTGTGACAATTATAATTATTAGTATTAGATATCGGACCCGAGGCCCCACATTTCTCTTCTGCTGTCGGGGCATATTGGGTTCTAAAAAGATTAAAGGAATTTTTGACAGGGTGTTGAGGATCTCATAGGTGGATCCAAAATATTCCCACCATGAGTACCACCAGGTTGGGAACTTTTTTGGATTACAAATCTTGGTATCAAAATAGAATAACCAAGTGTGCTTGTGTTTCTGGTCTTGAATTAAGAAGGAATTGTACCAGGCCTGTTGATAGTCCCAGTAATTAAATGGTATTTCAAAGAATGATGCTTCCTTATATTTTTCTGGAAATAGTATGGGTTTTGAAAATTCATAGCCTCAGTCAATTGGAGCAATGACTTTTAGGATTTTGTAGGTGGAATAAGCAGGATCATTATGACTTTGGTCTAAGAAAAAGTTTTTAAACATTGCGGAGTCAGTAGTTTCCAAAATTGCTTGATAGAAATAAGGGGTCTTATTTTCGTCCAAAGGTTTATAATATCGTCCTTTTCCAAAATATTTTTGAAGTGTTTCAAAGGGATCTTTTTCATGGAATCCTAGTTCAACATGTATTATAGTTTGCCAATTATTTTTCTCAAAATAATCAGAAGGAGGGTTAAATGGTGGTTGTGTGAGAACAAGCTGGGAATTTGTAGTGTGATAAGAGGTTTTTGAAGAATTATCGGAAAACGAAACAGTTTGGAAGGAATCTTTGGTAAGGATTTCTTTAGCTTTCTTGTCGGAGCTTTCACTTGCCTGGGTTTTTTCAAGGGCATTTTTTATTTCAGGTGTTTGGAGAAAGGATTCAAGGAATTTGAGTCTTTTCTCCAAATCATCACTTACCTGTGGTTTGGATTGTGCAGTATCTTTAAGTTCCTCTTCTTCTTCCTGCGTAACAATGTCATACCAGGTTTTGGTTTTTGCTGGTTCGGTAGGAGTTTGAACAGGCTTTTTATCCTTTTTGGGTGGCATTTCTGTTTTGGAGAAATTCTCTTGTGAGGAAATCAGGTAAAGAATTTGTATCTCCTTTTATGAATTCGATTTCAAAATCAAATATAATAAGAATAGCTTGCCATCTTGCAAAAATTTGTTTTGAGGCAAGATTTTGGACATCTTTTTGTAAAATTTCTTTTGCACTTTTACAAGCTATGAATGATACCTAAACAGAAAGTGCAAAAGAAATTTTACAAAAAGATGTCTAAAATCTTGCCTCAAAACAAATTTTTGCAAGATGGCAAGCTATTCTTAGTATATTTGATTTTGAAATCGAATTCATAAAAAAGGATACAAATTCTTTACCTGATTTCCTCACAAGAGAATTTCTCCAAAACAGAAATGTCACCCAAAAAGGATAAAAAGCCTGTTCAAACTCCTACCGAACCAGCAAAAACCAAAACCTGGGATGACATTGTTACGGAAGAAGAAGAAGAGGAACTTAAAGATACTGCACAATCCAAACCACAGGTAAGTGATGATTTGGAGAAAAGACTCAAATTCCTTGAATCCTTTCTCCAAACACCTGAAATAAAAAATGCCCTTGAAAAAACCCAGGCAAGTGAAGGCTCCGACAAGAAAGCTAAAGAAATCCTTACCAAAGATTCCTTCTAAACTGTTTCGTTTTCCGATAATTCTTCAAAAACCTCTTATCACACTACAAATGCCCAGCTTGTTCTCACACAACCACCATTTAACCCTCCTTCTGATTATTTTGAAAAAAATAATTAGCAAACTATAATACATGTTGAACTAGGATTCCATGAAAAAGATCCCTTTGAAACACTTCAAAAATATTTTGGAAAAGGACGATATTATAAACCTTGAGACGAAAATAAGACCCCTTATTTCTACCAAGAAATTTTGGAAACTACTGACTCCGCAATGTTTAAAAACTTTTTCTTAGACCAAAGTCATAATGATCCTGCTTATTCCACCTGCAAACTCCTAAAAGTCATTGCTCCAATTGACTGGGGCTATGAATTCTCAAAACCCATACTATTTCCAGAAAAATATAAGGAAGCATCATTCTTTGAAATACCTTTTAATTACTGGAACTATCAACAGGCTTGGTACAATTCCTTCTTAATTCAAAACCAGAAACACAAGCACACTTGGTTATTCTATTTTGATACCAAGATTTTTAATCCAAAAAAGTTCCCAACCTGGTGGTACTCATGGTGGGAATATTTTGGATCCACCTATGAGATCCTCAAACACCCTGTCCAAAATTCCTTTAATCTTTTTAGAACCCAATATGCCCCGACAGCAGAAGAGAAACGATTCCATCCTCTTGCCCTTTTTTGCATGAAATTTTATCTTCCTTGGGTCCTTTCCCGTACTGTTGAATTTTCAGACGAAAAAATTTTACATATTAGAAGAAGATTTAAAGTCAAATGGTGGGACAAATTTAAAATTCCTCCAAGCCTTACAGCTACCAATGTCCAAGCTTGGATCACCAATAATAAAAATACAAGAGTCCCAACTCAACAACCGCTTTACAGGATTCCACCAAGACAACAGACAGAATTCCTGGCACAAAAATCCCAAATGACCGCAATGCTTGCAGCTGCCAAAACTCTTGAAGAAATGCAAGCTATACTAATGAAGTTCTCACTAGGACCTTCAAGAAAGTCAGAATCCTCTGATGATTCCCTTAACCTGGAAGAAGATGACCTTCTTTAATGGTCTCGCTTAGACCCAATGACTCAAGGTGCATTTCTACATCGAGAGTCCATGGCATATAATTTTTTCCCGTAATTTAGAGTGCAAAAAATTCGAGTTTTGCCAAATTTGACATGGTGGTACTATAAAAATAACAATGCATTTTATTACTCAAGTTATAAATTTATTAAAATGACAATACAAAATAACATATACATTATAATTACAAACATGCTTAAAAAAAAAAAAAAAAACACGTGACGGATATTCTCCGATAAATACAAGACTAGTGAGTATAATAACCATAATAATTATACAAAATAACTTTGAAAGAGTCATTTTCTTCTTCTTCGAAAATTTTGATGAAGAAAATTTTTAGGGGAGGAAGAGTAAGTTTGAAGTGATCGAATGTGTTTGTGAAGTCATATTTATAGTGTAAAAACTAGCCGTTTATTATCGTTCAGGACCGTTACAAATTCTAAAAAAAAAATAAATGTATGTATATGTAAATTTTATGGTAATAATATGATGTGTATAATGTTAAAGATGTATATAATGTTAATCATGTTTAAATATTTATGTATATCATATCACAATATTATAATGAGGTGTGAGAGACTCTTTTTATATAATACTGTGACATTATACAAATATATGTATAATTATTATATAACACAATAAAAATATAAAATAGTGAAATAATCACATCACGTGTTATAATGAGGTGTCATAGACTCCTTTTATATAATAACATGGTATTATTCAAATTTATATATAAAATAATTAAACAGTAACACAATAAAATTATATAAGCAGTGTAATCACATCACGTTATTATAATGAGGTTTCATAGACTCTTTTTATATAATAACATGATATTATACATTAAGTATATATACAATAAAAATACATAAACAATAAAAGTAAATACTCTTACTTTTGAATATTGTTACATTTTCTTGTGTTTTAGAGCTTGTAAAAATTTGGAGAACTGAACCTTCGAGTATCGTGCTGATAACGTGTTAAAGTAAAAATTTACGATAAAAAAGTAAAAATCTCAGACGCACAAAATATATCAAACTACACTTTATTAAATTTTCTTTCTACTCAATTGTGTTTTACTTCACACATTGAGAGACCTATTTTTTCTTTGGAAATAATCCAAAAATAAATACATCATTACATACATCATCGCACACTAATTTTCAATATTTACAACTCTTATTTTCAACATTCAAATATTCAAACTCTTATTTTTCAACAATTTATAATTTATTTCTAAAATTTATCTTAACTTCCCATTCTTTCACTGATTGTGCAACCGTTTTTTTAATATATATATCTTTCCACTGTTTCAAATTGCACCATCAAAATCTCCGTCTATTCATCTCCACATGACCATTTCTAATTCCACAAAAATATTTCGTACTCAAAAAATATATATTTTTTAAATTAAAAATCTAATGCTACAAGAGAATTGACCCGATTTTTCAGGACATCATTATCCATTCTTAATTATATTATTATAAATTCTATCTGTTAATAATTTTATAAGATCACATGCTTATAGTATTCATTAAGTATATGCGCGACTGTTAGTTAGTCTAATAGTAATTTCGAACGTTGGCACATTTTTCTCATAAATATAAATATATCCATCTCAAAAATAAATACTTCATTTCCTTTTTCACTCTTTTCGAATTATAGTTTAATTTTTATATTTAATATTATTTTCTCAGTTCTTTTACCAATCTATCCTCATTATTAAGCATATTAACTAACTCTATTATTTTTTTATACTAATAAAACAATATTTAAATAACAGTAAAATAGATAAATTCTCTTGTTCCAATAATTTCTTAATTTCCGTGTCTTTACGATTTTAGTCATTTAAGAATTGTATTTGGGTCTAATATGTATATGTCTTTAAAAATTTAGTCATTTATATTATCGAATTTCAGTTTTATTTGTATTTTTCAATTCTCGATCGACAATTTTAGTCATTTTTCACCGAGATTACTGACATGACACTACACATATCAGAGCTGCATGGTGGTGGGAGTTTATTACGCTTATAGCTGAGGCATGGAGAAACTGTTGGAAACAATTCATAAGGTCTTCTAGAATAGTTTTGTAAGGTCTAGAAATTCGAACGACGTTACCTGACTGCCTGTAAATCTAGGGTTTTGCTGAAATATGTGTTTAATTATTTTTAATGCACTAAATACATGATCATGACATGAAAAGGTGTTTTATTTCTTGGGTCGTTAAGATTGCATGTGTAGGGTATTTTTACTCATCGAATCATATTTTAAACCGGTATGCAATTTTTAGCAAATCAGAGGAATTTTTGAGGATTCGGGTAATATTTTCAAAAACGTACTTAAACGAAATATTTTACGGGAGTGTGTTTGCGCTTAATGAGACTAATTTAATGAAGAAAGGGCCAAAAATCCTACTCAACTTCATTATTTTAATTAAGAGTCCATTATACACTAATTATTATAATTAACCTTACCTCCCAAAACCCTAAACACCACACGCACATTTCGGCCGCCTCTCTCCCTACTCTAGCAGCAGATTTTTGTGAACTTCAGTAGCCATTCCCCTTGGCTTTTCTCTAAAATTTTCAAAGGAAATCCTCTCCGTCCCTTCGGTACCCGTTCTACGCGATTATATCGAGGTTTTCAAGCGTAAATACGGAAAAGCATGCCCTATACCTTGTATTTTTCATCATTTACATCAATATATGTTTATTTGTATGTTTTTTCATGAGAAATATTAGATCTATCATGTTGCATTAGATTTACACGATTTTGACACGAAATATGCATACGTTTTGACATGTTACTCATGTTTTCCATTGCTTGTGTGTAAGGGACTGCTAGATCTCGACTCCTAGGGGCTGTACACGTCAAGATTGGAGAGGACTAGGTGTATAGATCGGTGTTGGGGTCGGTTAACGTAAGGGCCGATCGGATCTTGTTTGGTTGAGGACGGCTAGGTGGAGATCGGGCTAAGGAGGAGAGGTGGCTGTGCAAGGGTCGATCCGGGCTGTGGTTCAGACCCTGGAGGGTCCTAGCCATGGTCCATATGGGCAGGAGCATAGCTGTCTTGGTCCAGGTTCGGTTCGAAGGCCATAGGTGCTAAGGGAATCGCGTTTGAGGGTACTCCGGGTGAATCGTGCAAGGCTGCATGCACAGGACCTTAAACCCTAGTTATATCAGTCCAATAGGGGTTAGAGCGTAGGCCTAGGGTAGCTGGTCAGGTCAGGGCCGAGCTAGTGTGGGCTAGGATGGATTATGGTACCAAGAGCGCAACTAGAGTTAGGGTTTAGGGGTGCAGAAAATTCCAGCAAGGTTCAGCTGAGTTCAGAGGGTTCTAAATGGGTGGGATTTTGTTGTTTAGGGCTGGTAGGGTATGTATAGGTCATGGCTTAAATTTGGGAAAATTTTATTAAGCTTCGGGTTAAAATCGGGACATACATATATGCACGAATTTTCTAAGTAATGAATACGATGACATGTTTTGAAAGAGGTGAGTTGGGTGTGACTAATATGAACACAAACACGAACATGTAAGGCCAAGGATCAGTGGATGGGTAAAACTGTCGCTGATGTTCCCGCTGTCGGGTACCATAGTTATACGTAAATGGATCCATCTACTTAGAGCTGATACGAAAGTCACAACTAATGATCTGAATTCAATAAAGGAAAAAGAACACGTATATGATTACATGATAAGATGCGATTTGGATATGTTTATGTCACGATATGTTTAAGTTCATGTTTTAAATATCATGAAGTCTATTTTAATTACAGTACTTTTCGTTGTTGCATGTTATGTATATTTACTTGTTATAACGGTTCAGGTGTGTTGAGTCTTTAGACTCACTAGGTTTGAATGATGCAGGCTAGTATGATGAGGTAGAGACTTGAGGCGCCGAAGACTGAGTAGGTGGAACTGGGAGTGCGTACGATAACCCGAGGACTCTACGTTTTTCCCCATTTAAGTTTATGAGTCAGGGTTCAAACATTAAGTTTTATACAATTTGCACCCTTTTATATGTTGTGATTTTTGATAGGTGGTATTGGAATTCGATGATGTTTATATTTATTTAACTGCAGTTATTTTTATTTAGTAATTGAATGACTTTTTAAAATGTACGGTTGACTGCTTATATTGCATGCATGCCTTTGAGAAATTTCGAAAATAGCTTACAAAAATAAAAATAGAAATTTCTAGTAGTATTTTTAGCAACAGACGTTACAGTTGATATCAGAGCAAGGGTCCTGTAAAAGGTTGTGCCACCGTCAGCTTCAGAAACTCAGTCGTCAAGCCTCAAGTCTGTAAGTTTAAAAATTTTTAAATGTTTTAAATAGTTTAATGTTGTCACCTTCATGTTTACATGATATATGATTTACAGTATATGTTTAGCTGTCTAAATGCTTTAGAGATTAAATCTTTTGAAAGCTAGATTGAATTGCATGATGGGTTACGTTTAGAATTTGGATTGTATTCAGATATTATGCCTCCCAGAAAAACCCCTAGCATAGACAGGCAGGATGATAATCATGTGGGTGACAGAGGCTTTCCACCACCACCACCAGGAGATCCCGCTACTTGGGTTTTGGAGGGGATTGCACGACTTATGGAGCAGGCGCACCAAGCTCCGAGACCCCAAACTGATATATACGAACAGTTCATACGGCTCAACCCGAAGGAGTTCAGGGGTACTACTGACCCATTTGTAGCGGAGGGTCGGATTCGGTCTCTAGAGTTGCACTTTTAGTATTTAGACATGAGAGATGGAGACAGAGTCAGATGCGCCACGTACATGCTGAGGGATGATGCATCCCTATGGTGGGAGAGAGCAGTGCACGAAGTGGATTTGGCTACCCTCAAGAAAAATCAGTTTAAGGACATATTCTACAATGAGTACTTTCCGGCTGACGTCAGGAGACGCCTGACATGAGAGTTTATGAGTCTCCGATAGGGGGATTTGTCTATGGCTGAGTTCATTAGGAGATTCGATCGAGGCTGTCACTTTGTGCCCCTTATTGCGAGAGATGCAGCTGAGAAGTTGAGGCACTTTATGGATAGCCTCAGACCCACCATGCGCCGAGATGTCATGATTATGAGGTCGGCTACCTATGATGCTGCCATTTGCCTGTGCTTTGTAGGCAGAACAGGTCCAGAGAGATATTGACGCGAAGATGCAGCGGAAGAGGTATCAGGCCCAGCAGAGCTCACAGCCACATAATAAACAGTATACATGGCCGCCTAGGAATCAGGGGCAGCAGAAGGCCCAGGGACGGTTCAAGAAGCCGGGACAACAGAAACCACTACAGGCTCCAGGCGCTCCTAAGCTGGAGGAGAGACATTCTTGCAAGCAGTGCAACCGGTTCCACTACGGTAAGTGCATGTGGGGGACCTTCAAGTGTTTTATTTGCAGGGAGGAGGGCCACAAAGCAGCTGACTGCCCTAGGAACAAGACTCGACACTGATCACCGGTAACAATCTTGTTTAAAATTTTTATTTATTGCCTCGATTGCATGAAATATTATAATGTTTGATGGAATTACTTTTGGTACTGAGAACATAGAATAAAGTAGGTAGCATATTCTAATATGTGAACTTAAGGGTTTAATTGACTTAATTAAGAGTCTTAAGGGTCAAATTGCAATAATCAAAAATTTATAAAGACCAAATTGCAAAAATCGAAAGTTGAGTTGCTGTTTTGCAAATTCTCGATAAATAAGGGTGGTTTTTCGCATTTTTCGAAATTTTTGGGATCAAAATAATGATTGTCAAAATTTTAAAGCCTAAATTGACTAGATTCGAATTTTTAGGGGGCTAGAGTGCAATTTTCGAAAGAATGAAGGGTCAAATTGAAGAAAATTCGAAACTTTAAGATTGAAAACGCAATTTTCAAAAATTATTAGGGTCAAATGGTGTAATTTTCGAAGGATTTCTAAGACTAAAATGGAAATTTTCGAGAATTTGGGTAATTAATGATAGAAAATCTCCTTAAGTCTCAACACTATAGGAATTGATAGTATGTTTTATCGTTGGGAGGATATTTATTTCAGGTATAGCCACGTATGCATTGTTAGATTACGGAGCTACACATTCGTTTATATCCGAGACATTTGTTAGAATAGGTGCCCGTGGAGCCAAGTGTTGGCCGAGGGTTCATGGTTAAACTCTATGTACAAACAATCTTTATTTTAATAATATTTGAAATAATTGTTTTGGCACATCTTTGTCTATATACCCATGCTAGTTGCATAGATAAAATCATTGAATATACAAATATTAAAAAGAATATGAGATGCTCATATGATGAGTATCATGAAACTCATATTTACAATACTGTATATTCTAAACAGTTCATAGTCGATTCAGCCGACGCTAAGAAGGATAATGGTCGCTGGAGTTTGAGACTAGTATCTGCGATGTGAGTATCATGTTTTATTGGTAGGGGACATTGTGATATCCGACCATGCAGATATGTGCTCCTTGTAGAGTGCACTGAACAACCCTCTATAAAGGACTTTCCAAGTGGTTCTCACTTATCGAGTGGAAACGTCCTAGTTTATGATTGTATACCATTAGTGTCACACCCTTACTCTATACTTAGCATACTTACCATAATCAAACAAGGGGCATCACTTTGACGGTTTATAAAAACTTTGGCATGAGGTCCCTACATTCTTGTAAAACAAAAACCTCAACTCAAGCATCAACATCAACACATATATATAATCGTATTCTTACATACAAACATATTCTGTATCATCGTACACCTAGACATAAACATTGTAAAACTTGTTTCAAACCCTGACATATTTTCGTACAATACATATGCGGAAGCTATACAATAAGAAGTCCCGGTTCTTGTCGAGGTAAGGCACGTCACAAGCATCTATTGGCGAACCTGCATCCTACGTCTCTTCACTACCTGATCCTGTAATACATGAGCTACGTAAGTTGATAATACTCAATAAGTTGGCACTTGTACGTAACAATATGCGTCGAAGGTACATACATATCAAGTCGTGACAACAATGAATCTTTAATCCATGTCATATCATATCATATATTCATGTTCATTTTTGTACCTGAGCCTCATTAGTTGACCTATACTACCGTGCTTGCTTTATTATATAGCTACTACTGTGTTGGACGTCAGGGAGCAACCTTGGGCAACCCCACGCCCCATGAACATATATTAGCCAATAGGTTTGGTGGACTTAAAACCACCCATGATGTCAACAAGCTCTATATCTTGTAAAAATCATTCCTTTTCTTTTCATGTTCATGTTCATGTTCATAACATAGCACTCTTCATCAATATTCATGAGTTTCTTACATATTTAATACATAACAATGGAATATGGTGCTATATTTTCATCAATAAGTTACTAACAATGTACAGATAGCAAGAAACAATGGGAAGTATTTGAAATCATAATATTACTCATGTATTACTTCAAGAACATGCCAACTTACAGTCCAAGCGTACGAATACTTGTTTGAGACGATGATTCTCGTTCCTATACTGTCAAATACATCACTAAACCCATCACTCTGTACATACTAGGTGAAAATCACTCCTCTACATGTAGAACAACTAAAAGAGAAGAAAACCTACACCCTTATGAAGTTCTTGTGATGGGGAACAAAGTTCTAACTTCAAAACTTTGAAAGGAATGAAGAAGAAAGCTTTGGAGGAAGATTTCTATAGATTTCTCTCGAGTTTGTTGCTGGTATAGAAGTGGAGAGCTGATAAAATGGCTTAGAAAGTCGAAACTTATCTTCTTGTATACAGGGCGGCGCTCGGGCGGTCATAAATTACCGCTCGAGCGCGGAACTTTCTGTCCAAAGGGTGAATTTTTCAAGCACCGGCGCTCGGGCGGTCCTTTTCTACCGCTCGAGCGCCACCTGTTCTGCCTCTGCACACTACCTCATCAAAGATCGCTCCAGAAACGTATTTTCCGGTCATAATCTGAAACAGTGGTAAACATGAAAGTTGTAGCCCTATGTCTTGGCTTGAATCTCTAATTAATTTCAGGTCATTTGAAAGTCTGAGTAAAAAGTTATGCTCATTCTCCCAACATGTGGCAGTGAAGGAATGACGGTACACACGGCACACTTCGGGGCGCTTTTGGCTTGTCTTTCTCAATGATTTGGACAAAACCCAAAACATGAAAGTTTTAACATTATATCTTAGCTTTCTAATGGTTATGGCCTCACACAATTTGGACCAATATTCAACTCATTATGCTAAAACCCATAAGAACTGCCGTATTTTCATCTCATTTCCTGCATTACTATACCAACTTCATTACACTACTTCTACCTACACATCTTACTATCATTATTTATACACATATTGATTCTCAATACATCATGGAAAATATAAAAATCATGTTCAATTTCAATATTGATACCTCACTCGATATGTAAAACATAATGAGCTAAATAACTATCTAATAATGACATAACACATTATTATCATTTGTATGAGTAACCGGGCATTACAATTCTCCCCTCATTCAAAGAATTTCATCCCTGAAATTTTACGTACATTATAGTTCAGGATATCTCTGATGGATCTCGTCTTCTCGCTCCCAAGTTGCTTCTTCAATTGCATGATTGCGCCATAATAGTTTTACCAAGGTATTTCCTTGCCTCGTAGCACTTTTGATTTCCTATCGAGGATTTGGATCGGTCGTTCTTCATACGAGATATTTGATGCAAGCTCCAATGGTTCATAATGAAGAACGTGAGAAGGATTGGCCAAATACTTTCGTAACAAGGAAACGTGAAAAACATTATGAACGTTTGATAAGTTCGGTGGTAAAGCAACTCGGTAGGCTCTGTCTCCTATTCTTTCCAAGATTTCAAATGGCCCGATATATCTTGGACTCAATTTTCCTTTCTTACCAAAACGTAAAATGCCCTTCAATGGTGATATCTTTACAAATACATGGTTTCCAACCTGAAATTCCAATCGACGACGTCGCACATCAGCATAGCTTTTCTGTCGACTCTGGGCTGTGTGCATTCTTTCTCTGATCTTGGTTACCAATTCGGCTGTCTCTTGTACCAATTCATGGTCTAATAACTTTCGTTCTCCTACTTCATCCCAATGTACTGGAGATCGACATTTTCTACCATATAATGCAGTATATGGTGCCATTCCAATACTTGACTGATAGCTATTGTTATATGTAAACTCAGCCAACGGTAGTGTGCTGTCCCAACTACCTGGAAAGTCAATAGTACAGGCCCTCAACATATCTTCTAAGATCTGATTCACTCGTTCTGATTGTCCATCAGTTTGAGGGTGGAATGCTGTACTAAATGCTAATCTAGTTCCCATGGCATGATGTAAACTCTTCCAAAATGCAGATGTAAATTTGGGATCTGTATCAGATACAATGGAAACTGGGATGCCATGAAGTCTCACTATCTCTCTGATGTATTCTTCAGCATATTGATTCATCATGTATGTGGTCTTCACCGGAAGAAAGTGAGCTGATTTCGTAAGTCGATCCACAATAACCCATATAGCATTGAACCCTCTTTGTGTTCTTGGCAAACCAAGAATGAAATCCATCGTGATGTGTTCCCATTTCCACTCAGGAATGGGTAGTGATTTCAGGAGTCCTGCTGGTCATTGATGTTCAGTCTTGACCTTTTGACAAGTTAGACATTGTGCAACAAATTGAGCAATGTTCTTTTTCATTCTGGCCACCAAAATAATGGTTTCAAATCTTTGTACATTTTGGTGCCTCCTGGATGTATTGAGTAGGGTGTAGCATGTGTATCAATAAGAATGTCGGTCCTGATTGTTCCTTGTTTTGGCACACATAGTCTCCTTTGATATGTCCATATTCCTTCCCCATTCAATTCAAAGTTTGAATGTCCTTTCTCTTCATCTCGCTGTCTCAATTGTTGTAATTCATTATCTGCACTTTGTTCGACCTTAATCCTATCGGCAAGTGTTGGTCGAACCATGAGGGATGATAACTGGATTGCAGTGCCCTTTGGCATAACATCAATCTTCAAGTTCTGTAAATCCCATAAAATTTGTTCTTGTACTTGCATTGTGGATATAGAACTTGATTTTCGACTTAACGCATCTGCAACAACATTGGCTTTACCTGGATGATAGTTAATAACACAATCATAATCTTTCACTAATTCCAACCAACGTCGTTGACGCATATTCAATTCTTTTTGTGTGAATAAATATTTCAAACTCTTGTGGTCCGTGTAAATTTCACACCGTTCACCATACAGATAATGGCGCCATATTTTCAACGCAAATACCACTGCTGCCAGTTCTAAGTCATGTGTAGGATAGTTCTTTTCATATTCTTTCAATTGTCTTGAGGCATAAGCAATGACCTTCTCATGCTGCATTAAAACTGCTCCTAATCCTTGTTTCGAAGCATCACTGTATACCACAAAATCTCCTGATCCTTCTGGAATAGCAAGGACTGGTGCTGATGTCATTTTTGCCTTTAACTCTTGGAAACTGCGATCACATGCTTCGTCCCATACAAATTTCACATTCTTTTGAGTTAAAGCAGTCAAAGGCAATGCTATCTTAGAAAATCCCGCTATAAACCGACGGTAATAACCAGCTAGCCCAAGAAAACTACGTACCTCGGTAACAGTAGTTGGTCGTAGCTAGTTATTAACAGCTTCAATCTTGCTTGGATCCACGGATATGCCTTCTTTTGAAATGATATGACCCAAGAATGATACTTGTTCAACCCAAAATTTGCATTTCTTCCATTTGGCATATAACTGTTTATCTTTCAAAGTCTGCAAAACTAATTGCAAATGTTCTCGATACTCCTCTGTAGTTCGTGAGTAGACGAGAATATCATCTATAAATACAATCACGAACTTGTCTAGAAATGGCTTGAAAATTCTGTTCATTAAATCCATAAAAGCAGCTGGTGCATTCGTTAGTCCAAATGGCATTACAAGAAATTCATAATGCCCGTACCTCGTTCGGAAGGCAGTCTTGGAGATATCATCTGATTTCACTTTTAGTTGATGATAGCCTGATCGTAAATCAATCTTCGAAAAGATGGCAGCTCCTTGTAATTGATCAAACAAATCATCAATTCTGGGGAGTGGATACTTATTTTTGATTGTCACTTTGTTCAACTCCCGATAATCAATACATAGACGGAGGGTACCGTCTTTCTTCTTCACAAATAAAACAGGTGCACCCCACGGTGAAAAGCTCGGTCTAATAAACCCTTTATCAAGCAACTCCTGTAACTGTTCTTTCAATTCTTTCATTTCTGTAGGAGCTAATCGATAAGGAGCTTTTGAGATCGGATGAGTTCCTGTCACAACATCAATTACAAATTCGATCTCTCTATCTGGGGGTAAGCCTGTTACATCATCAGGAAATACCTCTGGAAACTCACAAACAACATCTGTATCTTTTAATTCACGAACAGGTGGGTCAATAGTTAACACAGATGCTAAATATCCTTGACACCCCTTCTGTAGTAATTTACAAGCCTTCATACAAGAGATTATCCGAAGAGGTAAGGATATACCTGCACTTGCTACTGTGAATGGTTCAGCTCCTATCGGCGCAAATTTGATCATCTTTATGCCACAGTCAATAGTAACTCTGTACTTCGAGAGCCAATCCATTCCCAATATCACATCAAAATCCGTCATCCTCAAAACTATCAAATCAGCATACATCTGATGGCCTTGGACATATATTGGACACCCTCTCACAATCTGATCTGTCTGTAATTCTTGCCCGGAAGGTAAGGCTATGGCGAGTTGTGCCTCTGTTGTACTTGCTGTAATGCCCAGTCTCCTTACAAACGATTCCGAAATAAAGGAATGCGTGGCTCCTGAATCTAGTAAAACAATAGCAGTAATACCAGAAATCAAGAACATACCAGTGATCATCGATGTATCCGCATCCACTTCCTCTTTAGTCATGGAGAAAAGGCGTCCCTGTACTTTCTCAGAACTCCCTGGACAATTCCTGGCGAGATGCCCTGGCTTTTTGCAACGATAACAAACATTGGAACCTTGCATACATTCCCCGCCATGAAGTTTGCCACATTTAGGACAAGGTGGTCTGTCCTGTTCTTTACGTGGAGGGGGACCCTTGCCACGGGGTTCCTCTGGTCTAGTACCCCTGCTATCAGTCTTTTTGCCTTGTCCCGTTCCTTGGCTCTTCTGAAAGTACTGCTGCCTTCGTTGTTGCCTGTCCCTGTCAATGTCATGTTCATCTTGTTCTGCCATAAGTGCTCTTTCTACTATCTCCCCGTATGTAGCAACTTTCGACATCCGTACATCTCTTTTAATTTCAGAGCGAAGTCCCCGCATGAAGTGTTCGCCCTTACTTGTGTCATCTTGTGCAATATACGGTACATATTGGACTCCAGCCTCAAATTGTTGTATGTATTCTGTCATTGACATGGTTCCTTGCTTCAGGTTAAGGAAATCGCTGGCTTTCTTGGCTCGTACATCTTTACTGAAATACTTGTTGTAAAATACGGTTTTGAAAGTTTCCCATGTCAATGGTCCAACCGGTAATGCAACCCTTGCACTCTCCCACCATATTCTTGAATGTTTTGTTAATAAAAAGACGGCACAAGTTACTTTTTCTGCATCTTCCATATGAAGGTAAGAGAAGATGGACTCTAATGACTTAATCCACTCTTCTGCTACTGCTGGATCGGTGCTTCCCATTAATTCAGGAGGATTCAGACATCGAAAACGATCATACACATCAGTTTGAACAGGCCCTTGTCTGGGGATCATGGCTTGTGCATGTGCCTGCTCCTGTGTAGTCCGTTGCATCTCCAGTAATTGCTGTATCTGCTCCCCATGGCCTTTCGCTTGTTGTTGGAGCAGCTGAGCAAAATCATCTATAGGTCGTGGTTTACTGCCCTCATCTTCGACCGCTGGGGCTTTGCCCTTAGATGACTCTCTTTCATGTACCTTACGTTTACGTGGCATCGTTGCTTATCTTAACCTACATATAGATCACGTAGACACATAACTTAGCATAAACTATGGGATACAAAGATACTTACTTGCCGAGTTCTCCATGTGGATGAAGTGCAGTGTCTTCCCTGTCGAAGAACCGTGGGCTCTGATACCAACTAAAATGCCACACCCTTACTCTATACTTAGCATACTTATCATAATCAAAATAGGGTTTGACTGATATAACTGTAGTATGAAACAAATCAAACAAGGGACATCACTTTGACGGTTTATAAAAACTTTGGCATGAGGTCCCTACATTCTTGTAAAACAAAAACCTCAACTCAAGCATCAACATCAACACATATATATAATCGTATTCTTACATACAAACATATTCTGTATCATCATACACCTAGACATAAACATTGTAGAACTTGTTTCAAACCCTGACATATTTTCGTACAATACATATGCGGAAGCTATACAATAAGAAGTCCCGGTTCTTGTCGAGGTAAGGCACGTCACAAGCATCCATTGGCGAACCGGCATCCTACGTCTCTTCACTACCTGATCCTGTAATACATGAGCTACGTGAGTTTATAAAACTCAATAAGTTGGCACTTGTACGTAACAATATGCGTCGAAGGAACATACATATCAAGTCGTGACAACAATGAATCTTTAAACCATGTCATATCATATCATATATTCATGTTCATTTTTGTACTTGAGCCTCATTAGTTGACCTGTACTACCGTGCTTGCTTTATTATATAGCTACTACTGTGTTGGACGTCAGGGAGCAACCTTTGGCAACCCCACGCCCCATGAACATATATTGGCCAATAGCTTTGGTGGACTTAAAACCACCCATGATGTCAACAAGCTCTATATCATGTAAAAATCAATCCTTTTCTTTTCATGTTCATGTTCATGTTCATAACATAGCACCCATCATCAATATTCATGAGTTTCTTACATATTTAATACATAACAATGGAATATGGTGCTATATTTTCATCAATAAGATACTAACAATGTACATATAGCAATAATCAATGGGAAGTATTTGAAATCATAATATTACTCATGTATTACTTCAAGAACATGCCAACTTACAGTCCAAGCGTACGAATACTTGTTTGAGACGATGATTCTCGTTCCTATACTGTCAAATACATCAATAAACCCATCACTATGTACATACTAGGTGAAAATCACTCCTCTACAAGTAGAACAACTAAAAGAGAAGAAAACTTACACCCTTATGAAGTTCTTGTAATGGGGAACAAAGTTCTAACTTCAAAACTTTGAAAAGAATGAAGAAGAAAGCTTTGGAGGAAGATTTCTATAGATTTCTCTCGAGTTTGTTGTTGGTATAGAAGTGGAGAGCTGATAAAATGGCTTAGAAAGTCGAAACTTATCTTCTTGTATACAGGGCGGCGCTCGGGCGGTCATAAATTACCGCTCGAGCGCGGAACTTTCTGTCCAAAAGGTGAATTTTTCAAGCACCGGCACTCGGGCGGTCATTTTCTACCGCTCGAGCGCCACCTGTTCTACCTCTGCGCACTACTTCATCAAAGATCGCTCCAGAAACGTATTTTCCGTTCATAATCTGAAAACGTGATAAACATGAAAGTTGTAGCCCTATGTCTTGGATTGAATCTCCAATTAGTTTCAGGTCATTTGGAGTTCTGAGTAAAAAGTTATGCTCATTCTCCCAACATGTGGCAGTGAAGGAATGACGGTACACACGGCACACTTCGGGGCGCTTTTGGCTTGTCTTCCTCAATGATTTGGACAAAACCCAAAACATGAAAGTTGTAACATTATATCTTAACTTTCTAATGGTTATAGCCTCACACAATTTGGACCAATATTCAACTCATTATGCTAAAACCCATAAGAACTGCCGTATTTTCATCTCATTTCCTGCATTACTATACCAACTTCATTACACTACTTCTACCTACACATCTTACTATCATTATTTATACACATATTGATTCTCAATACATCATGGACAATATAAAAATCATGTTCAATTTCAATATTGATACCTCACTCGATATGTAAAACATAATGAGCTAAATAACTTTCTAATAATGACATAACGCATTATTATCATTTGTATGAGTAACCGGGCATTACAATTAGTCCTTATGACCCGGGATAATATTTAGACTCTATATACTAGCATTGCACTTTGACTTGTTTACCGACTATTATGGGGTCATTAGGTGGAAATGTTGGGTGTTTTATCGAAACATATAAGAGTCGATGCATTGTAGTCAGGGATTCACCGCTTACCTTCGGGTATGGATATCCTATGTGATATTGTGTATGTAGTTTGAAATCTCTGATCAGACTGTTGGTGGTAATTATGAAAGGATTACACCATCGATGCAACTACGACATGACACATTGTATCGATTCTTTGGCAACTCTCGATATACCAATAGTTGTCGAATCAGTCGGGATATATGAGATGAGTGACCATACTGTACATTAACCATAATGAATTGGTTCTTGCAAGCACTATCATTTGATACCTAGAGAATCTTGTAAGCGATGCTGCTTGGCTTTTAACATGATTGGTTGGGTACTATCAGACTTGAGTTTTGACGTTCTTGTTATCAAGGAGTTGATAAGTAAGAATGGAGCAACTTGGGCATGCACATATAAAGACATGTTTAGTCCCAAATAACATTGAGATGTGAACCCACAGCTAGTTGTATGATTGAACCATTGAGGGTCACACAAGTGCTAACTTTCTAGATCCCGTTGGGAAGGAAAATAATTCAATGTGTTGAACGACTTATAAAGGAGTTTATAAGCGCACATAAAAATAGAAGTATAACTTCTACAAGAGGATTATGAGGAATGTAACTTTTAATTTGTGGAAGTGTTCCTAAATTAAAAGATGGTTCAAATAAATAATGTATTTGAAAATTGTGATTTTTATATACGTTATTATGGACTAAATTAAATTAATTCAAGTGTTGAATTAATTAAACAATAGTGGACCTAGTAGAGTCCAAATAATTAAATTAATTCAAGTGTTAAATTAATTACATTACATTGGGTCTTGTAGAGCCCAATAAGAAATAATTATTTAACTACTAGGCTTGAGTAAAATCAAGTAAGGTTTAATTGATCTCAAATGTGTTTGAGATATTTAAATAAAAGTCCATGGGCTTTATAATTATTACAAACCCAAATAAAATGCATGCAAGGGAAGTGAAGGGTTGAAAGCAACTTTTTCAATAAACAAGGCATGACATGCTCATGCATTTTTCAACTTTTTCAAGCACCAAGAAATTTTTTCTTCTCTCCTCCTTGCACCCATGTTGGCCGAAACTTTCTTTGCAAAAACTCACATTTTGCTTCTTCATTTTGTTGAGGATTGCATAAAATTCTCAATGCAAAATACTCTAATTTTTATAGTGCAAAATTAGAGTGGATCTTCCTAGTTGGTGGTGGACCTAATTTGAAGGAATTTGAGCAAAGAGTGATTTTGGATAGCTTGTAGATTGTCTACCCTCAAGAGCTAAGTTGTTTACAACATAGTTGGAGCCAAAACATCAATCCTTGTGATTGATAGGTAAAAATTTCTAAACACACTATGTATGACAATTTTGTGTTTACTTTTTCGTATTTGCTCCACAACATCTATGGGGTGCTCGTTTTTTCTTGAAAAACATTATTTTTGAAACTTCCGTTGCGCTTCCGAGCACCGTAACCGATCTCCTTTCAAAATTTGTCAAGCGACTAGGTATCATATGAGAGGCCATGGATTTGGGATTCAGAGTTTCGATTCATTCATGCGATCAATCAGATGTTTACCTCGCAGATACTGAAGAGTTTGGAGCTTCGATTGTAGAAAAATTTGGTACATGCAGATTTGATTGTGCTACCGATGCCTGAGTTTGATATTATTTTGGGTATGGACTTGCTTTCTTTGAACGAAGCTTCGATAGATTTTCGATGGAGGTCAGTATCTGTCCGAACGCCCAACGAGAAGTAATTTATTTTTTAGGCAGTCAGGGACCAGCAGATGCCGCACATCATTTCTTGTATCTGTGCGAAAAAACTTATGAGGAGAGGTTTCCAAGCATTTCTGACGAGTATTGTGATAGTGTCCGAGCTAGCAGTCTGAGGCTAGAGGATGTCAAGGTGGTTAGAGATTTTCCTAATGTCTTCCAGAACGATGTTTCAGGCATTCCACCAGACAGAGAGGTTCACTTTTCTATCGAGCTGATGCCAGGTACAGTGCCGATTGCTAAGGCACCCTATCGTCTAAAACCTACAGAGATGAAGGAGCTGAAAGATCATATTCATGACTTTGTAGACAAGGGTTTCATTTGCCTGAGTTTTTCTCCATGGGACACACCGATACTATTTGTGAAGAAGAAAGACGACATCATGCGACTCTGCATTTATTACAGGGAACTGAATAGGGTCACAGTCAAGAACAAGTATCATCTACCCAAAATCGAAGACCTATTTCATCAGCTACAGGGATCATTAATGTTTTCGAAGATAGATATCTGATCAGGATACCACCAGCTGAAGGTGAGAGAGTCTGATGTGCACAAGATGGCTTTCAGGACGTGTTATGGGCACTATGAGTTTATGGTGATCCCATTCGGACTGACGAACACGCCAACAACTTTCATGGATCTCATGAATTGCGTATTCAAGCTGTATTTGGATAAGTTCGTCAAAGTTTTCCTAGACGACATTCTGATCTATTCGAAGAGCAGAGAGGAGCACAGTCAGCACTTGAGGACCGCGCTATAGACTTTGCAGGACAGAAAGTTGTATGCCAAGTTCGCCAAGTGCGAGTTCTGGCTAGACAGAGTGGCGTTCTTGGGCCACATCATATCCCGAGATGGAGTTGAAGTTGACCGCATCAAGGTTGAGGCAGTCAGAGATTGGCCAGTGCCTAAGAGTGTGACAGAGATCCGTAGTTTCTTGGGACTAGTTGGGTACTACAGGAAGTTCATCCAGGGTTTTTCTTCCACTGCGCTGCCATTAACCTCCTTGACAATGAAGAACGTGAAGTTTTTTTGGGTACCGGAGTGCCAGGGGAGCTTTGATAGACTGAAGCAGGCATTGACTTCAGCGCCAGTCCTAGCTATGCCACCAGGGCAAGGGGAGTTTGTGCTATACACATATGCTTCGAAGCTCGGTTTGGGCACAATTTTGATGCAGTATGACAGAGTTATAGCCTATGCATCCAGATAGTTGAAGGTTCATGAAAAGAATTATCCGACTCATGACCTCGAGTTGGCAGCTGTAGTCTTCGTCCTGAAAATTTGGAGGCACTATTTGTATGGAGAGAAGTGCAAGATTTTCACCGATCACAAGAGTTTGAAGTACTTCTTCACACAGAAAGAGCTGAAAATGAGGCAGCGGAGATGGTTGGAGATAATGAAGGACTATTACTACGATATTAGCTACCATCCTGGTAAGGCTAATGTGGTTGCGGATGTCCTGAGCAGGAAGAATGCAGTGATTGCTCAGTTGTCGATACAGAGACCATTGCAGGTAGAGATTCAGAGGTTTGAGCTTGCAATTTATGCCAGAGGCGATGCTCCTAATCTTTCTACCCTGACAGTACAGTCGACACTGAGGAACAGAATTCGAGCAGGGCATACTTTTGATGAGTAGTTAAAGAAGTGGAGACATAGAGATGAGTCCAAGGGCCTGAGGTTGTACTATGTTGAGGATGGCATAGTCAGGTATCATGACCGACCGTGGATTCCAAGCAGTGATTCCTTAAGAGAAGATATTATGAGAGAGGCCCACAGCACCGCGTATTCCATTCATCCAACGAGTACGAAGATGTATAAGGATCTGCAGACTTTGTACTGGTGGCTAGGCATGAAGCGATTTATTTTGCATTTCGTGTCTGGATGTTTGACGTGTCAGCGGGTTAAGGCAGATCATCAGAGACCTGCAAGAAAACTGAGACCGCTCCCCATTTCTGAGTGGAAATGAGAGAACATCACCATGGATTTTGTGACATGATTACCGAGGATAGCTGGAGGGTATAATATCATTTGGGTGATAGTTTATCGGCTTACCAAGTCAGCACATTTTCTACCGATCAAGAAGACTTTCACCATGACTCAGTATGTGGAGCTGTATATCAGAGAGATAGTCAGATTGCATGGGACCTGAGATTCACGTCTTCATTCTGGAAGAGTACTCTGCATCCGACATTGGGCACTAAGTTGCTATTCAATACAACCTTCAATCCTCAGATCGATGGTCAGTCTGAAAGAGTGATTCAGACATTGAAGGACCTACTCAGAGCTTGTGTGATCGACTTCGTACCTGGTAGCCAAAGTTACCTCTCATGGAGTTCAGGTACAACAACAGCTATCAGGCATCTATTGGTATGGCTCTATATGAGACACTTTATGGGAGAAAGTGTAGGTCACCAGTCCATTGGGACGAGGTAGGGGAAAGAGCAGAGTTTGGGCAAGCCATTTTAAGACACACTTTAGAGCTAGTGGTCAAGATCCGAGACAGGATGAAGACCGCTCAGAGCCGGCAGAAGAGTTATGTAGATCAGCGGTGCAGTGACCTAGAGTTCGCAGTGGGTGATCATTTATTTGCGAAGGTCGCATCGATGAAAGGTGTGATGAGATTTGAGAAGAAGGGCAAACTCGATCCTAGATTCATAAGACCATTCGAGATGCTAGAAAGAGTTGGGACACTAGTTTACAGAGTAGCATTTCCGCCGAATCTAGCGGGAGTTCATAACGTGTTCCACATCTTGATGCTGCGGAAGTACATGTCGAACCCTTCGCATATACTGAACTATGAGCCTCTACAGTTGATGTCGAACCTGTCTTTCGAGGAGAGACCTACCCGGATATTGGACAGACATGAGAGGAGGCTCCGGAACAAGGTGATCCAGATGGTCAAAGTCAAGTAGCCAAATCATTCCGAAAAAGAGGCTACTTGGGAAACTGAAACAGAGAGAAATCGCTACCCGAAGTTATTCGGTATGTTTTGAAATTTCGAGGACGAAATTCATTATAAGGGAGTAGGAATTGTAAGGTCTAGAAATTCGAACGACGTGACCTGACTGCATGCAAATATAGGATTTTGTCAAAAAATGTGTTTAATTATTTTTAATGCACTAAAGGCATGATCATGATATGAATAGGTGTTTTAATTATTGGGTTAAGATTGCACGTATAGGGCTTTTAGTAGTATTTCATGCTCGAACGAGAAATAGAGACCGGGCACAATAAAAGAAACATGTTTTTTTTAATTAATTTTTTTAATTATTTAATATATGATATAAATATATGTGATTTTCGAAAATGGACCTCTGTAGGGTATTTTTATTAATCGAGTCATATTTTAAATCGATATACAATTTTAGCAAATCGGAGGACATTTTGAGGGTTCGAGCAAATTTTTTCAGAAGCGTACCTAAACGAAATATTTCACGGGAGTGTGTTTGGGCTTAACGGGACTACTTTAATGCAGAATGGGCCAAAAATCCTACTCAAAACTCATTATTTTAATTAAGGTCCCATTATGCCCTAATTATTATAATTAACCCTACCTCCCAAAACCCTAAACACCACACACACATTTCGGCCGCCCCTCTCCCTACTCCAGCAGCAGATTTTTGTGAACTTCAGCTAGCGTTCCCCTTGGCTTTTCTCTAAAATTTTCAAAAGAACTCCTCCCTATCCCTCTGGTACCCGTTCTACGCGATTATATCGAGGTTTTCGAGCGTAAATACACAAAGACATGCCCTATACCTCTTCTTTCTCATCATTCACATCAATATTTGTTTATTTGTATGTTTTTCCATGAGAAATATTAGATCTATCATGTTGCATTGGATTTACATGATTTTGCATTAGATATATCATGTTGCATTAGATCTATCATGAGTGAGGCCCACATCACCCCTTACTCCATTCATCCAGGGATTACGAAAATGTATAAGGACCTTCAGTCTCTTTATTGGTGGTTGGGCATGAAGCAAGATATTCTGTGTTTCGTCTCTGAGTGTTTGACGTGTCAGCAGGTCAAGGCAGAACATCAGAGACCTGTAGGGAAGCTGAGACCACTCTCTATTTCCAAGTGGAAATGGGAGAACATTACCATTAACTTTGTGACAGGGCTACCGAGGACAGCTGGATGATATAATTCCATTTGGGTGATAGTTAATGATCGGCACTAAGTCAGCACACTTTCTACCGATCAGGAAGACTTTCACCATGACTCAGTACGCAGAGCTGTATATCAGAGAGATAGTCTGACTACTTGGGATTCCATTGTCCATCGTGTCAGATAAGGATCCGAGATTTATGTTTGTATTCTGGAAGAGTCTGCATCAGGCATTGGGTACCAAGTTGTTATTCAGTACATTTTCCAATCCGTAGACCGACGGTCAGTCTGAGAGGGTGATTTAGATATTGGAGGACCTACTCAAAGCTTGCATGATCGACTTCCAGGGCAGCTGGGAGCCGAAGTTACCACTCGTGGAGTTCACGTACAACAACAGTTACCAAGCATCTATCAACATGACTCCATACGAGGCACTATATGGGAAAGTGTAGGTCGCTAGTTTATTGGGATGAGGTAGGGCAAAGAGCAGAGTTGGGGCCAGATATTGTTAGTCAGACTGTAGAGGTAGTGGTCAAGATCTGGGATAGGAAAAAGACCGCTCAGAGCCGACAGAAGAGTTGCAGATCAGAGGCACATGGATCTTGAGTTTGCAGTAGGGAATTATGTATTTGTGAAATTCGCATCGATGAAGGGTGTGATGAGATTTGGAAAGAAGGGCAAGCTCAATCCTAGATTCATAGGACCATTCGAGATCCTAGAGAGAGTGGGGACACTAGCTTACAGAGTCGCATTACCGCCGAATCTGGTGAGAGTTCATAATGTGTTACATGTCTTTATGCTACGAAAGTACATGTCGAACCCTTCGCATGTACTGAATTATGAGCCACCGCAGCTGACGCCAAACCTGTCTTTCGAAGAAAGACCCACTCAGATATTGGATAGGCAGGAGATGAGGCTCCAGAACAAGGTGATCCACATGGTTAAGGTCAAGTTGCCAAATCATTCCGAGGAGGAGGCTACTTGGGAGACTAAGACTGAGATGAGGAGCCGCTACCCAGAGTTATTCGGTACGTTTTAATTTCGAGGACGAAATTCTTCATAAGGGGAGAGGAATTGTAATGTCTAGGAAATTCGAGCTACGTAACCTGACTGCATGAAATCTAGAGTTTTACTAAAATATGTGTTTAATTATTTTATTGCATGATTATTGCATGATATGTGGTTTAGTTCATGGTTTATTTAAAGTTTCATGCATTAAGGCTTTAATTTGTATTTCATGCTCGAACGAAGAACGAAGACCGCAGATATTTAGGAAAAATATTTGTATTAAATAATTATTTTTAATTATTTAATATATGGTGTAATTAAGTGTGATTTTCGAAAATAGATCTTGGTTGGGTATTTTTACTCGCCGGGTCATATTTTTAACCGGTACACAAATTTTAACGAGTCGGATGATTTTTTAGGGTTCGGACAATATTTTCAAAAACGTACCTAAACGAAATAATTTTTGGGAGTGTTATTGGGCTTGATGGGATTATTTTATTACTTAATAGGCCTAAAATCCTTTTAACCCCTTTAATTTTTATTAAGGGCCCATTCGTGCATAATTATGCAACTTAAACACTACATTTTAAATACCCTAAACCTACCTACACTCCCTCACAAACTCACGGCCTCCCCTCCCTCATACAGCAGCAGCACTTTCACAAAAAAAAATACAGCATCCTTCGAATATCCTCTCAAAGATTTCAAACAAACCCCTCCCCGTCTCTCCGGTACATGTTCTACGCAAAGGTTTCGAGCGTATATTCGCAAAGGCACGCCATAAATCCAGTTTTCTCGTTATTCACGCTATTTTATGCTGATGTGTGTGTGTGTGTGTTTACATGAGGAATGCATATCTTTTATGTCAAATCATTTATGCATCGTTTTGTCATGAAATATGCACATTTTTGCATGTAACTAACGGTTTTTGTTGCTATTTGTGTAAGTGGCTGCCGAATTGTGGTGTTAGAGGACTGCTTATGTCGAGAGTGAAGGTGACTAGGTGCTGAAGTTGAAACTTGGTCGGTTTGGGTGAGGGCCGATCGGGTTGGGTTCGAGAGCCTAAGGTTTCTGTGGTTAAATTGGGATAAATGGTTGGTATGGCTGTGCATGGCCTGATTCCAGCCATGAACCAGACCCTAATGGGTCCGTGACAGGGCTGTGAAGGGGTCGTGAGAGTAGAGCTGTCGGGAAGGAAGCAAGGCTAGGAGTGGTAGTTCTTGGCAAGATCGAGCCTTGTGCGAGCTTGGGGCTGTATGCATGGTTAGGGCTGGTCCAGTAGGGTTTCCATGGCCTGATCTTGGTCTTAGGTGACATTGGTTCAAGGCTGGTTCGGGTTGGTTAGGTCTGGGATCGATAATTTGAAGGTTAGCACGCTAGGGTTTTCGGTGCTTGTGCGCTGAAAAATTCCAGCGGCTGGTCGGTCTTTCCTGAGGGTCCTAGGTGATCTGAAATGTGTGGTTTAAGGGCTGGTCATGTAGGTTCGAGTCATGGTTTAAGTTAGGAAAAGTTTGGTTGAGTTTCGGGTTAATTTGGGTTAAAACCGAGACCCCGGTCCAAGTTATGAAACGGGCTCGAGTTTACGTCTAAGAAATGATTATAAATATGTTTTTAGTTGTTTCAAGGTGTTTGGTTGGCTTCGGATCGAAATTTTTAGGTCTAGGGGTAAAACGGTCAATTAGGGTTTCTAAGGGCAAAATGGTCATTTTGCACCCTGGTCGATTAGCAGTCCTGGCAGCGCCCTTATCACAAAAATTTCAGGTTTTAAATGTTTATGTTATCATGAACATTACTTTTAATGAAAATATGAAAAATACTCTGCATGCTTGATTTTAAGGAAATTTACGTATATGCATGATTTTTATAAGTCATGAATACAATGACATGTTTTTGAAAGAAGATAGTTGGTTGTGACTAATATGATGATACGATAATACGATGACATGTAATGCCAAGGCTCATTGGATGGGTAATACTGTCACTGATGTCCCCGTCGCCGGGTACCGCGGTTATATGTAGATGAATCTATCGACTAATACGATGATACGAAAGTAACAACTAATGAACGAAATTCAAATAAAGAAAATGAATATGTATATGCTGATATGTTGAGACATGTTTTGGACGCGTTATGCTTTGACATGGTATGTTTAAGTTCATGCTTTTAAGATCATGAAATATATGTTGATTATAGTACTTTTCACTGTTGGATGTTATGTATATGTACTTGTTACAACGATTAAGGTGTGTTGAGTTTTTAGACTCACTAGGTATGAATGATGTAGGTGAGTATATTGATGAGGAGAATGGAGGCGCCGAAGACAGAGTAGGCGGGACTGGATGTGCGTACGTAAACCCGAGGACTATACTTTTCCGCACATTAAGTTTATGAATTAGGAGGAACCTTGGATATTTTCTTACATTTTATTATTTATATGTTTATGGTTTGACAGGACTTGCATGTATTTTATTTGAGCTCTTTTAAGCTGCAATACTTTTATCCAGTAGTTGAATACCTTTTATATTCGTTGAATTGTCGTTTAGTCAATGCAGATGATTTTATCTGACAGTGTTACGATGTATTAGATTGTTTTGTTTGATATGTTCTGCTTTGATACGACTGTCAGTTTTTCTGCTGATACAACTGGTGACGTTGCTAACTGATGAGGAGTTAAACTCGTCGTCTGATCAGTTCAGTTGGACAATATCAGTTCTAACTAATGCCATCTCAGTTTGAACACTTCAGTTGATATAGCTCTTGTCAGTTCATTTTGGCAATGTCTATAGCTCTAATTTCCAATCTGTTTACTGAGCTATAAGTCATCGGTTTTAAGACTTATTTATTCTTATAAGAAGTTCGAGTTTTAATTCATTTAAATCTTATAAGTCTTCTTTCAGTTACGATCTCTTAATTACGTCTGATCAGTTTGGTTCTTCAGTTCATTTACGGATTTGTTTGTCAAACTCTGAAACTCATAGATTCCAACAATTTTTTCCTTCAGTTGAGTAGACTAGGAGTTTTAATTTTGACAGTGTTGAGTCCAAACTGAACTGGGTTTTTACAAGTTGCTTGTAAAGATTAAAGCTTTCTAGTGTGAGCCTTCTCGAAAGGAAGAAGGGATGACGTAGGAGCTTGAGTTTTCCAAACATCCAAAAACAACTTAACGTTCATTTTACTTTCAGTTTACTATTCAGTTTACATATCAAAACCATTATTTGAATTGTTGTAATCGGTCAGTTTGGCTTTTTCCCGCACATATTTTGTTAGCCAACTGATATTGACAATCGAGAACGACAAGTTCAATTTTTAATCAGACTGAATTATCATTAAACAAATTAATTGTCTTCAATCGATCCTATCACAAAGGATCAGTAATATCTGATATCATATCAACATCCAATATCATGTCATTATTTCAGCAAGATTAGATCACAAGATTGAAAAAGGCCAATTATGAGGACGAAGACATAATTTCAACATTTTAAGATAACGATTTTTTTATTTAGCATTTTGGCTATTTTTTCTAATTTGAAGTTTGATTTATTGTGGTGCTTTAATTATCATGTGATTATGAGTGGCATAGTAGCCCTGTTGGGTCCACAAACTCGTGGATAAATTTTAATTTATTATATATATTTTAGTAAAATTTCAATTTATTTATTGAAATTTTAAATAATATTAAATAATTTCCACATTAAAATATGGAGATGTTTTTTTTTAAATTTTATTTTAATTTTGGGATTAAAAAAAAGGAGGAGATGTTGATGTTTAGGGCGAGGGGCAAATTTTCCGGTACAATCAACCAAATCCTGGAGGGCAATTTCGTCACAAAAAACTACCTGGAATACGTGGTGATATAAAATCAATCCTCCACAGCTGATTGTTCTCACACAATCTTCAAAATTCTCACAAATCTTTCAAACCGAGGAAAAAATATACAGAATTACGGATTTCGTACCCTAATTATTGATGAACGGATTATTTCGGCTCAAATGTTCGTAAATGATCAAACGGCCGTTGTTCGCCGTTCTTCGATTCAATCACGGCGGGGAGCCGCGTCTTCCCGGATTCTTCGTACGTCGTGGTTTTTATGATTCGAATGGAAATTGGAAACCTGGGGGAATTGAATGAATTCAGGGTTCGAATTACTTTTTTGAAAAAAATGAATGTTTTTTTGTTGTTGCAGGATTTTGGTAGAGTTTAGCGCTGGATGAAGAGGATGGATTGTTTAAATTGGTTTGTTTCTGGGTAGATTTTTTATTCCGGAGCTTTGAAGGTATATGAATGGAAATCAGGTTTCTTCTTTTGATCTATCTATAATTTGTCTATTGATTGTTTTGTATCATCATCGGACAGGAAAATCTGCCTTTGAATTTTATGGTTGGCGCTAAACTTTTTAGGCAGATCCATGGTTGCTGTAGAAACCCTAGTGTTTTCTTCGCACCTTGTACCTTATCCCTCTAGAAGCCCTAATTTAACTCTATCGAACTTTAAAAGATCAGGGATTGCTGAGATTTAAGGTTTGATTGCATCTAATTTGTTCTTGATTCGTATATTATGATCAGTTATGATTATGATTTCTAATTTGTAGCTCAATCTGATTTCTTATGATTCTATGATATTGGCATGCATTTAAATTATGAATCTTTTTCATTCATTTTAGGTGTTGGAAAGATCCTGTTTACGAATGAACATTTTTCTATCTTATATCTGATTCTAGCGTCTTGTATTTCATGTTTTTTGTTACATTTATTTTAGGGTAACTACGCAAATCCGATTTGTTGTTTTGGGAAAGTTTGAAAAATCTTAATCCGGGATTTGTGTGACTGAGGATTATTACTCGGTGAAGGCTTGAGTTTTCGGTCTGTTGATTGTAGTGTAAAAGTTGGCTGGAGCGATCTGTTTCTTGTGGATGTAGAGGGTAATGGAGGCGAATGCGTGTGATGTTAATCACTTGGATACTAGTGCACTTTTGCCACCTAGAAAGCGGCTCCTGGCAGAGTTAAAGAGACAAAATTCCGATGTTAATTCCCATGTGCCATCTACTTCTAGTAGTGGTGGGAACAAATTTGATTCCAGTCTTAATAACATGTTGAGATCCCAGTCGATTAACTCTAACCTTTCAATTGAGGAGATCGTTGAATCCTCAAGACTCGCTGCTACAGAAGCTGCAAAGGTTGCACAGGCTGCTAGAGCTAATGCTGAATATAAGGCAGCGAAAGCAGCAAAGGCTATGGCTGCTGCCAAGCTAGCCTTGGAACTTGTCGACATTCTTTCAGACAAGATGGCTGACGAAGATGAATGTCTGAAAAAGAACAAGATGAAGAAGCACGTCCCTGTTCAAGCGTTGTACAATAAGAACCAAGAGACGACCAAGTGTAGAACAGATGAGGAATTGGCCCGCAAGTTGCATCAAGTGATTAATAGCTCCCCAAGAATCTTGAAGAACTCATCAGGTTCTGATACATTGATGCACAAGCATAAGAAGCTGAAGAGCTCTGTTTTTTCTAGTCAACCTTGTATGGTGACTAGTAATGGTAATGGAGTAGTATCAGGGGTAGAAACTGAAGGTCCCATAAAAGAAATAGACATGATTATGGTGGATTTGAACTTGTCAAAATTTGAGAAAGACAAGCAACTGGGAGTGAGTAATGAGGAAGAATGGCAACCCATTAAAACTGGCCATTTAAAGTTAAAAAATGGTCAAGCAGAGACACTTCCTTTAAAGAATTCATTTTCTGAATCATTGGATAGTATCAGTAAAAAGAGGGGAAGAATCAAGCAGAAAAAACTTCCCTTGAGCATTTGTAATATCAGGGATCAAACTAGCCCCAAAGAGAAGCTTAATTTGATGACCGTCGTCGAAGCATCTACATGGAAATGCCGAGCATTCAAAACCACAGCCTCTGTTAAGCAAAATAAGGTCATGCAGTCATAATGTTTGTAATTTTATTTAAACAACTCATGCTACCATGATAGAAGGTGATCGCCAAGGTAGTCATCGGGTATGTTTTTTGTTATAGACGAGACCCTTTTTCATCATTATCATCATCTTCTTCCCTTTTTTATCTGCTTGTGAGTAGATTTTCTTGATTTTGAAATTAGATGTATAATGATCTGCTTGATGGATTGAATATATTGTTATGTATCTATAGTATTACTGTTTCCTCAACTGTCTGTCTGTAATTGAGATATTGGATGAGTCTCAGTAAGTAAATTTCTAAACTGGCCTTTTATATTTGTCAAACTGATTCTTGCTTTAATGCTTTAGATGACATTCGAGCATGTGCCATTTATCATATTTATTATTCAACAGCATGGTATATTGTTTAACATTTGACTCAAATTTTACAAAAATTGGAATAATAATACATTATATTATCAATACATAAAAATTTATCATTTATATATAATATATAATATTATCCTTCAATCCAAATTATGTCTCAAATCATTTGAGCATGATTACTATTTCTCCTCCAATGCGTAATTATTATTTTCCCAATTTAGAACTAGAAATATAACGTATAATTTAGTATATAGTTTAGTTACGACGGATTTCATAATTTTTTTTAGGAAAATATTTAATTAATATTCAAATATAAAATATAAATATGCAACTATATATATATATTTGAGTTAATTATTATTCTTTAATATTAACAAAATTACAATAAAATAAGATGTTGAATAATCGAGCGAAGAGCAATACATTTTTGACCCAAATATATTTTTTCCAATATTTTAATGGATTTTTATTCCATCGGTTCAACCCAGTTTAAGGAACGATTCTTAATTCTTCAATCAACAATATGATTATGTACATTTCAAAATGGTCATTTTAATACAAAATAAACCCAAAAATAATTCAATTATCTAAATTAGTCGTGTAAACGAATCGAGCCGCTCTGTGAGTTTTTCGAGCCGGCTCAAAAAATGTTTGATTCGTACGTGAACTTGTCAAATTTGAGCCTAAATCTAACATGTTAGACCTTTTTCCCAAACTGAACTCGAGCCCAAATTATTTGTTCGATAGTCTGTGAACAACTCGCGAACTTTAACATTTTATTATTATAATATAATTATATATTAAATAAATAAATTTCGAGTCTTTCGAATACTTATTTTCAAGCAATCATTTGAATAGTTCGCGAACATGCTGGAATATTTCGAGTTGAATTCGAACTCGAGCTTTAATTCGAACCGAATTCTAGCCAAAAGTTCTAAAAATTTTCGAATTTCGAATTGAGCTCGAACTCGAACAGAAATAATTCAAGCCGAATTTGAGCATTCAAGTTTCGTCATATTCGTCTCGATTCGGTTCGTTTACACCCCTGATCTAAATAATGAAATCAAACCTATATCGAATTTACATTTTCTTCTTTGTACAAAGAAAAATTATTATAACAAACCTGCAATAATGAAATTACAACTGAAAAAAAAATTGCCACCCTTGATTATTGTCTAATAATTTAAAATTGGACTATAGATATGTTTTAGGTTGTACGATCAAGTATTTGTCTTTTAATATTATGATCGAAAACGTATTTAGAAGAGTTGAATAAATATTATAAAATATGCTGAGATTTTTTGTGTGGAAAGTATACTTTAGCTTTGATTAATAAGCTCAAGCACGTTTCTTGAAAATGGCTAGATTCAGCAAGCAGCTAAAGTATAGGATAGTGCAGAAAAATTGTACTGAACGTGAACAAATATAACTAATTATTTGATGAAACAACTAGGGTTTGGTAGACAAGAAAGCAAGTAATATATCTAAAAAAATAACACAAATTTGTTTCTGGAAGTTCGAAGTCTTCTTTCTTTTTAGAAAAGATTTCACTAAAAGACTTTGATTAATACAATTCTTGTACAGACTCACTATAACTCGATCATATCCCTGTTGAAATCTAACTTCTAAAAACAAGACGATTGTAGATACTAAATTTGACCGTTCGTTATGATCTTCTAAACAAATATGACACCATAAACAAAGAAAAATAAAAAAACACTACTGGAAATTGAGAAATAAACTCCTAACATATTTTATATTTTCAATAAAAATATAGGAATTCACAAAAGATTATATACTAAATAATGTTGAAATCTGAAAGAAAATTACTTCAACTAATGAAATTTAGAATGAAAACTATGAAAACGACTGGTTAAAACTATGAGAATTCTACAAGGAGTTTGCTAGAATTTGTGCGAGAGATTGTGTGTGTTCTTCTGTGTTGGTCGATCCTTTCTCTTCTGAATGATAGGCAGTTCTCTCCACCCTCCCATGATCCCTGATCTTCCGCTCTTTCATCCCATGATCCTTTTCTCTTTCTTCCCACGATCTCTTCTCTTTCAACGCTTCGTGAACAGTTTGAATCGGTGGGAATTTATTTGTCACATTTGATAGGCCTGCATAATTTAATTTTAGCTCAAACTATTGCCCCCCGTAAGCATTGGTCCATTGGGTCAAAATGCTTACATATCAACACAGTTAAACTCATTCATTTGTAGCGGCCCTTGATTGCTTTTCTGTGAATTGGGATTGTAGTGGTGGGCCGAGCAAACCCAAGTCCATTCTCCCTTGGACTTTAAATTATCGTCTTTTGGAATTCCTTCCTCATGGAACGTGTTCTCGGCAATTTTGAGATGCTTTCAACACAATAAATCAATGAGCTGCAATAGCTCGTGTTCTAAGAATATTTACACCGATGAATTAGATCGAGTTTGGTTAGAAACCAAGCGGAAAATACTCGAAGTAATCCTTCGTTAAGAAAACTGATAGATTTTATATCATGTTCAACTGAGTAATTGAGATACGGGAAATCAGTTAGTGCTTATCTGAGTTCAGTTATGGACAGAACTGAACTGATATCAACCGAACTGATTAAAATAGTTAAGAACAAAACCAAGTAGTTAAATAGAAATAACACAGGATATGTTAATGGATGTTCGGAGATTGAATTTCTCCTACGTCACCCCTTCTACCTTTGGGAAGGTTCCATTAGAAGACTTTGATTTATACAAGTGCTTATACAAACCCACCAAGCTTAGGAGATACCCAACTGCCTAACTGAACTCCCAGTCTAGACTTAAAGCATCACCTTCCAGCCAAAACTTGTTTAATGTTTGTGTGTCAAAGACTACATACACATGTTTAATGTCTATGTGAAAGACAGTATTTGAGTGGTGGTGAGTGTGTGAGTGAGAGCTGATATCTGGAAACAACCCGAAAGGCGTTCTCAGACACCGAGGGAAAGGTGCTTCTAGTCTAAGCTGATAACACGATGAAGTGTTCCATCAACTGGGCTGATTTCTTCTTCAAAGCTGTTATGCAATATGCGTGCCCTCTCTGTATTTTTCTTTCCACTCATCAACTCTCATCTTTTTATGTATATTGTCTTCACTGAGCTTCGGCTTTTTTTTATAGGCGTTTGGTTGAACGTACAGTGAGACTCAGTGAATGAATCCGTTGCAGTTTGAATTTTTTCCCCCAAATAGATATCTGGAACATTTGGCTTTAAGCGCTGCTGCAACGTCTCTTATTGTACCTTGATCGTACAATAGCTTTTGTACCTTTGTGCATAGCTGGATTAAGCTTGTCGTATCTGCAAACTGATTTGCTCCTAACTGATGTTCTGACAGGTCAGTTGAACTGGTCTTGAACTGGAGAGGTGAAATCAGTTGACTCGTCAGCTTAACTGATTTCACTGATTTAGTTGAACTGATCAGTTGGGATCTTCATCAGTTAAACACTTTCAGTTTGCGTCTCGATAGCTTTAGTTTAAGCTTGGTAACTGATCAGTTCGAAGCCTGATCAGTTTCAAATTCTGCGCACTTAGGTAAACTCATTAGAAACAAATAAATAAGTTTTGTTAACATCAAAATCAAGATTGCGAACATGAAATGTTCCAACAATCTCCCTCTTTTTGATGATCACAAAACTTGAGCAGTTAAAGCGATTTTAACAGTTAATAATTCTCTCTCTTTGTGAGAATAAAAAACGATTAAAAACAATTAAGCGATTAAAAACAAATTTTCATTTCGAGGGATAGCAGAAAGAAAAGCTCCCCCTCAACAACTGAATAAAACGATTAAAAAAACAATTTTTCAGTTTGAGGGATAGCAAATTTAAAATCAGTTTTAAAGAAAAGCTTCTCCTCAAGAACTGAATCAAAAAAACTCCCCCTCAAAAATATAATCGATTTGCGATTTTAAAAAGAATTTAAATCTATAAACACTTAAGCAGTTAAGACAACATACAAACTAGAAAAATCAGTTCAGTTACATGCAAACTAACTGGATACACTTGATGTTAATTTAATCAATTACACGTCTCTTGTATTAATATAAAGCACACCATCTTATGTAAGGGAATTGCTATTACACTTAGCAAGTATCAAAAACATCAAGTATCAGTCAATTTTTATAAAATAGAACTGAGTGTACCAACAATTGATCGCCTAGAATGCTTGGAATGCTGCATCGATTTTGAGTTTCTTTTGCCATAAGAACAACTAATTGCCTTGGACTTGATCTCTGTGCTGGCTAACTGGTCTTACTGATGCAAACTGGACTCAACTGATGCTGAACCGCAATAATCAACTACTAGGATCTGATATGGCAATGAAGCGGCGGCACTTCTGATGATTAAGCTCCACTTAACTCATCAGTTTCAGCTGGTAGTTGGGTTTTGTCTGTTGATAAGTTGAACTGGTAAGCTGGCAACTGAAATCTTGTCCGCTGATCAGTTTAGCTATCCTGCCATGCAAACAGCTAGACAACAAAATATCACAGCAAACATATAAATTATTATCAGGGGGTTTTGAAAACAATTTCAAAAAAAATTTAAAACACATTTTAAAAGGAATATCAATTTTCAAATGTCCTTCTTAGAACAACTAGCTCTGATACCAATTGATGGAACGTGTGCTCGGCACTTTTGAGATGCTTTCAACACAATAAATCAATGAGCTGCAATAGCTCGTGTTCTAAGAATATTTACACCGATGAATTAGATCGAGTTTGGTTAGAAACCAAGTGGAAAACACTCAAAGTAATTCTTCGTTAAGAAAACTGATAGATTTTATATCATGTTCAACTGAGTAACTGAGATACGGGAAGTTAGTTAGAGCTTATATAAGTTCAGTTATGGACAGAACTGAACTAATATCACCCGAACTGATTAAAACAGTTAAGAACAAAAATAAGCAGTTAAACAGAAATAACACAAGATATGTTTATGGATGTTCGGAGACTGAATTGCTCCTATGTCACCCCTTCTACCACCTCGGGTAGGTTCCACTAGAAGACTTTGATTTATACAAGTGCTTGTACAAACTCACCCAGCTTAGGACATACCCAACTGCCTAACTGAATTCCTAGTCTAGACTGAAGGCATCACCTTCCAGCCAACACTTGTTTAACGTCTGTGTGTCAAAGACTACAGACACAAGTTTAATGTCTCTGTGCAAGACAGTATTTGAGTGGTGGTGAATGTGTGTGTGAGAACTGATCTCTGAAAACAACCCGAAAAGTGTTCTCACACACTGAGGGAAAGATGCTTCTAGTCTAAGATTATAACACGATGGAGTGTTCCCTCAACTGGGCTGATTGCTTCTTCAAAGCTGATATCCAATATGTGTGCCCTCTTTGTATTTTTCTTTTCACTCATCAACTCTCATCATTTTATGTATATTGTCTTCACTGAGCTTCGGCTTCTTTTTATAGGCGTTTGGCTGAACGTACAGTGAAACTTAGTGAATGAATCCGTTGCAGTTTGAATTTTTTCCCCCATATAGATATCTGGAACATTTGGCTTTAAGCGATGCTGCAACGTCTCTTATTGTACGTTGATCGTACAATAGCTTTTTTATCTTTGTGCACGGCTGGATTAAGCTTGTCGTATCTGCAAACTAGTTCGCTCCTAACTGATGTTCTAACTGGTCAGTTGAACTGGTCTTGAACTTGTGAGGTGAAATCAGTTGACTTGTTAGCTGAACTGATTTAACTTATTCAGTTGAACTGGTCAGTTGGACTCTTCATCAGTTGAACACTTCATCAGCTGGCCGGGCTTTTGAAAGTTTTCTGCTGAACCACCTATCAACTAGACAATCAGTTGAACTGCTCTTGATACTTCAGTTGTACTGATTCAGTTCGATCAATTAGTTGGCACTTTTAGTTTGCGTCTTGATAGTTTCAATTTAAGCTTGGTAATTGATCAGATCGAAGCCTGATCAGTTTCAGTTTCTGTGCACTTATGTAAACTCATTAGAAACAAATAAACAAGTTTTGTTAACATCAAAATCAAGATTGCGAACATGAAATGTTCCAACACCTCCTCTACTCAACATATTTTAATTTCGATTTAGGATAAATTTTTTTGGTTTTATTTTTTGGTAAAATTTTAAATGTTAATTAATTTAATGAATATTGTTAGCATAGTCAAATTGTAAGTTTTTTTAGATTTGTTAAATTATTAAAAGTAATTTTTTTTATTTTACTAAAAAAGTTAGCGACGGAAATGATGAATTAACCATCGCTAATTAGCGACGGACTTATGAATAAACCGTCGCTAATTTTAGCGACGGTTTACATAGCAACGGTTGTTTACATGATTTCCTTCGCTAATTGACGACAGTTTTCCAAAAACCGTCGCAAATATTATTTGCGACGGGTTTTCAAAAAACGTCGCAAATGTAGCTACAACAACAGTTAAAAACCGTTGTCTTTGAGGGAACCCTTTAACCACAGGCGCTTTAAAAATAGTTTTAAAATGGCTACGACAACGATTAAAAAATCGTTGTCGTTTGGCATTATTTTTGTAGTGGTCCTTTGCAACAATATCATTTGTCCAGTTGTTGATAGAGAGGCCTGCATTTCTGCGATATCAGCGGCAGAAACCTCTGAGAAACTTGAGAGGTCTTCAGATGGGAGTTGAAATAGAGTTCTGAAAAACTCTTCATCCACGATCAGAATGTGGTTGTTCACCTTCATCTGAATCTTCTCATCATCAGTGACTAAGCTAGACTCATAGATAGACAGAATCTCAGCAGAGCAGATTTCTTGGGTCGCCAACCCTAGAAAGGTACGAAGCCCAGATGATTCAATCTTTTCAAATAGGCCGCGAACTGATTCTTCGGAATTTGCAAAAATCAATTCAAAATCGATTGCAATAGCATTTGAGAGATAAGGTGGTGTTTGAGATGCCATTTGATTGGATTTTTAGCTATAAGGAAAGAAAAATGCAAGTGAATTGCTCTGAAAATCAAGAGTTAGAAACTTTGGAAATGGTGAGAACACTTCTGAGAAGGCGGTTTCTATTTATATCTCATGATCGTTCAAATTATGGACACATGACAGTCCGTGAAAAGTTTGATCAAATAAATAAGATATTCAACTGTTGGTCATTTAAATTTAGAAACTGAAGTTTGGGAGTTATACAAAAACGGAAATAAAATGTTTGAAATTCAAAATTTGAATAAATTTAAATGAGCAATTTATACTTGGTCACGATTTCAGTTAAGGAACTTAAACGAATTAAAACTAATGAACTTATGGGATAAATCAGTTTATTCAGATACTAACTGATCAGCTCGAAACTGATTCAGTTCAGTTTATGAACAACTGACTTCTGTCTTATTAGTTGACTTACTGAAATTCAACATTCCCCTTGAATTAAGCATTTAAGATAAATCAATAAGCCCTAAAATATTTCTAAAGTAAGAAAACTTAGTCTCGGGTAATGGCTTGGTGAAGATATCCACTACTTATTGTTCAGTTGAGATATATTCCAGTCTGATGTTCTTCTTGAGAGCATGATCTCTGATGAAGTGATGTCTGACATCAATGTTCTTGGTTCTGGATTAAAGAATTGGATTACATGTAATCATAATGGAGTTGGTGTTGTCAAAGAAGATTGGTGACTCTTCAGCTACTACTCCATAATCTTTCAGTTGTTGTTGAATCTAGATCAATTGAGCACCTTCCAGCAGCTAAATATTCAGCTTCGGTTGTGGAAGTGGCAATGGATATTTGCTTCTTGCTAAATCATGAGTGATAAACATAAAAATTGTACATTAATTAAATGTTTTATAGTATAATCATATATTTTTTGTTTTATTAAATGTTTAAATATTATATGTTTTATAATAAATTGTATAAAATATAAGTTGTTGTGTACTTACAAGTTTTTACTATTTTTTACAGGTTCGATAAAACAAGAATAAACTTGGCATTGCAAATGGGATTAAGATGATTCTTAGACCTGTAGAAAGTTGATTATAATATCTACAATATTGTTGACAAGCATGAGATAAAAATCCTCTCACAATTGAGATCAAATTAAGCAACAAATAAAGTTACTAAAGGAGTGGCAGTTTTACCATGCTCTAGTATTTTGACCATATCTCTCAAATTACTTGGTCAAATGGTTTAAAAAAAATAGCACAACTAGAGAACTCAATTATCCACATGTTTCTTTTTATGTGAAGAAGCAAATTCGGAGAAGAAGATTTTCAAAAGTGATGTGTAATATAATATAATATCTTGGAACACCAATGAAGACTTATGTGTAAAAAAATAATATTTTATTAGTGGTTGTCTCCCCAAATTTGGCTATAAATAGAGGTGCATTGTAATGTATTGAGATATCCCTCATTTTATGAACAAACCTTTGAGTTCATAATATTTCTCTCTATATTTTTCCTTTATTTCTTCATTTAAATACAATTAGCATGTTAATTTCATATTCAAAGTTTTACACTTTGAATAATGAATAGCTAACTTCCTAAAGTTGAGATGATAAGGTGAAACTCTTGGCATGATAATAAGGTTATTAAAAGGTAAGAATCTATATTTTATATTATTTAATCATTATTTATTGTTTATGTTACATTTATTTATTTAAGAATTTTTATACCCTACTTATAAGTGGGAGTTTTGATTTA
>NC_133317.1:18497482-18497883 GCF_012295235.1 Primulina huaijiensis | reverse complement strand
ACGATCAAGATGGACAGGCCCATATGTTGTAAAGCATGTGTATCCGTATGGAGCTGTGGACATTGAAAATCCTAAAAATGGTGATGTTTTTAAAGTAAATGGACAAAGGCTTAAACCATTTTTAGAAAATGAAATCTTTAAAGAAGAGTTTATTTCCCTTTCCGATCCTTGATTTTTTGTATTGTAATTAATTTTGTTTGTTTTTATTTCAGGTTTCCTTAATATTTTTATTTTCTTGGTTAAATGGCGGATAACGGTACTCTGTGACTCTCATCGTCGGTTTAATCAGTTTCCCATAATTGCTGATACAAAAATAAAAAAAAATCATTTCTTTTCTTTTCAAAATGGATGAAATTCTCTCAAAAATTTGTGAATATTTTCCCTCTGTTTCTGAAAATGTT
>NC_133317.1:18298658-18497313 GCF_012295235.1 Primulina huaijiensis | reverse complement strand
ATTGCTAATGCAAAAAGGAATTCCAGAAGATATTCGTCTTGTAATAGAAGCTAAGGTCCGATTAGGAGGAGAAGTTCCACAATCATTGCTCATTCGGTATTTGCCTGGATTAGGAAAAAGCACTTATGCGAAAAAACGAAGGGCCAAAAGTTTAGGGGTTTGTCATAAGTGTGCAAGATGGACTTGTGACAAACGATGCAGATCTTTGGGATGTGTTTCCAATAACAGAGAAGATAAAATTGGTTTCATTAAGAATGAGCTGAGTAAGGAGTCTTTAGATAACATCTTATTGACTCTTGAGACGCATTCTAGTGGACGTGTGCATATTGAACTTCTCCGTTTATGGAAACAATTCAAAGATGAGCGTCATAGTCTTGGGAATCCGACTAAAAAAGACTCTGTTTGCCAATTTATAAGAAAATTGGATGGGAAGCATATCTTCGACTCATAGAAGGCGTTGAAGCCGTTTCTGGACGTAAAACCAGAGGAAAATTGTGAGCCACAATCACACTACTGTTTACATGCATGTGTGTCATTATTGTTTTTACTGTTTATTTTGTTTACAACTGTGACCCATAGTTTTGTCCTGATAACATATTACCCCTATAAAATCTCTCATCTTTCTCTCTATTTTCGCAGAAAATAAAAAAGAAGAAATTAAAAAAACATGGCTGGAACCTCTGCACAACCATTGAAAAATATTTGTGTATTTTGTGGGTCGAGTCCTGGAAAAAATAAAGTGTTTGTAGAAGCAGCGAATAATCTTGGAAAGATATTGGCTGAGAAAAAAATTCACTTGGTATATGGGGGAGGTAATATTAGGTTAATGGGATCTGTTTCAACATCTGCTCATCTTGGAGGTAGTCAGGTTTTGGGTATTATTTCTACAGCTTTAGTTGAAGGAAATATTACAGGTGTTACGATTGGTGAGGAATTAAAAGTTTCTTCTATGTATGAAAGAATCACAAAAATGATTGAAAATTCTGATGCTTTTATCGCACTACCAGGTTGTTTTGGTACATTAGAAGAAATTTTTCACAGTGTTTCTTGGGAACAACTTAATATCCATAATAAACCTGTGGGCTTGTTGAATATCAATAATTATTATGACAATTTGTTGACATTTTTTGATAAAGCTGTGGAACAGAATTTCATTTCAGAAAATTCACGAAGAATGATCATCTCTGATTCGACTGCCGACCAATTAATTGATAATTTGGAAGCTTTTGTTTACAAGCCTGATCCANATCTTTTTGAGTGATTAACCATTGTGATAAAATCAGGTATTAAAGTATATGGCCCAAGATATACCTTATAAGAGTGCCTAAAATTTTAAACTCACACATATTTTGTGAGTGAGTGGAGAGGACTGAGAAAACAGCTTTCGAGCCTTTATTGATCATGAGAGAGACTATCTATTGTTTAGATCTTGAGTTCTTATTTTGAAAAAAAAATGATATTTCCTAAAAAAAAAGGAGAAAAATACAAAAAGAAAGATATTGAAGATCTATGTAATTTTTAAGTTATATGCTACGACCCATATATCTCTCAAAAAAAAAAGAAAGAAAGAGAGAAATTTATTGTACAAATTAAATAAATATGTGGTCAAGAAGCATAAAATTAGTCTGATTCCATGATGTTATATATATAAAAAAATATATCAAGAAAAAATATATAATAAGAACAACTAGATTTCGAATCAATGGATTTTCTATCTTTTGATTAGTTTGGCTCGTTTGTCTGTCTGCATTCTGTAAACCATTTTTCTGAGCATTTATCTGTATTCCAACTCCATGAGAGAAAATGTTGCCATAAATTGAAACATTTATTAACCTGTGAGGATATGGAGTTGAGACTCTTACTAGGAATTTCTGAAGGCCGTGTACATTTAACTACCTGAAATAAGCTTCGAATTGATCATCTCAAATTATTTCATAAATTATAATTATGATGATCCTGATATAACTTTGACAGTTTTCAAATTTAATTTAAACACTTAGATAGTTTTGATTACATTTCTATTTAAATTAATCAATATGTTTTGTATTGCTATTAACGCTTAAATTGCTAGGGACTAGCAATAAGCTGATTGGGAGGTATGATAAACATAAAAATTGTACATTAATTAAATGTTTTATAATATAATCATATATTTTTTGTTTTATTAATGTTTAAATATTATATGTTTTATAATAAATTGTATAAAATATAAGTTGTTGTGTAATTACAAGTTTTTACTATTTTTTACAGATTCGATAAAACAAGAATAAACTTGGCGTTGCAAATGGGATTAAGATGATTCTTGGACCTGTAGAAAGTTGATTATAATATCTACAATATTGTTGACAAGCATGAGATAAAAATTGTGGGGACCGGGACGCTAATCATGTTCTTAATCGTCATTGGGACTAATTAATTAATTATAATAAACAGGGTCCAAATTTTTTTTATATATACAAAATCAAATGCGGAACGTAATGGAATCACTATACTATACATATCAGTATAAAGATAAAGTACAAGTCTTGTACTATATACAATCATTTACAAACTGAGGTTCAACTACTAAATATCAAGTGTTCAACCATATCTCAGATCAAGTCCGTAGTCTCCACTCGAATCACGATCCCTCTCTTCATCTCCTCGACCCTGAACCTGTCCCACCTGTTGTCATGCACACATACAAACACGACAACAGCCGGATAACTCCGGTGAGAATAAATCCCAGTATAAATCAACGAAACATGCAATTATATAATTAATATAAAGCATGAAGCAGATATCAGATATATATCAAAATCTGAAACATAATTAATATCAAACTATCAATCATACTAGTGACTCCACGACTCAGACTAGACTCAATCCTAGTCTAGGGATCCCGGTTTCCAGACGTTGTTATTCCTATATCGACCAAAAGTAATAGAAGAAACTCCAATTCTATCCACGTCGATATAACCAAACATCCAGTGTCTTGACCTATCCGTCACAGACTGTGGCACTATCGCGAATACACTATCTAACCAAATCGTGCAATGTGCCCGTGGCGATCCCGCCACTATCAGGTACTTCTGTCACAAGATCACTCATCTCATATTCGTCTAACACATGCTCTCTATACATCAATAGAACAAGCATATCAAATCAAATCAATGCACATAATAACAAATAGTATGTGATTTAGGGAAACACAAGTATATCCTACTTGTGTCGATCTCCCAATACCACATTGACTTATACCTTTCGTTTGGAGTCTCGGTCTGAAGAAACGGAAGTTCTAAACTCAAGATTGTCTCTATAAATCTGAAAGGACATATCGAGAATAATAATACCAACCTTCCATTCTGCATTCAATACTGAATCTGATCAATCTGAATTTAATTCAAATCAACGGCATAACGGTACAATCTCAATATCCCCGTCAACTCAGACAGCAATAGATATCAATTACAAATCATAACCAATATCCAATATAATCCATAATTCAACCATAATCCAAATCTGTCCAATACCACTCAATATAATCTGAAAAATCGTAACAAATCCGTAATCAATATGTTTCTTAATCTGACTTCGATTCTATGATGTCTAACATGTCAAGAACATCATATATGAATTTTTATTCAATTCTGACAATAGCATAATTTCAACACATATCAAAACGTAACAAAACTTACGTCCAGTTGTAGCCCGCGTCGATAGGAACACCGTACTGAAGTCGGATTCAAAATCTAACGGGCGGATCGAAATATAAAGGCGTAAGGATTTTCTATAACTTTACTCCCTTCCTCTCTCGATTTCTTCTTGCTGCCAGCGGAAGAATGAATCCATTTCTATATATATTCAATTTGCATGCCAACGAAACGTGGCTCATTTTTCTTGTTTCTCAGGCGGCGCTCGGGCGGTCATAAGTTACCGCTCGGGCGCGGAACGTTCTGTCCGAGTGCTCACTTGTTATCCACTGGCGCTCGGGCGGTCAAAAACTACCGCTCGGGCGCCAAACGTTCTTTCAAAAGGCAAAGCTGGTGGTGCACTGGCGCTCGGGCGGTCCTTTTCTACCGCTCGGGCGCCACAGGTTCTGTCCAACTTCTTGGCTTGTCTTGCACCGACGCCCGGCTACCCCACTCGAGCTCCTACAACCTCAATTTTGTTAATTAATCAATGTCTGACTGCAGTACTAAAATCTCGGGCATTACAAAAATCCTCTCACAATTGGGATCAAATTAAGCAACAAATAAAGTTACCAAAGGAGTGACAGGTTTACCATGCTCTAGTATTTTTACCATATCTCTCAAATTACTTGGTCAAATGGTTTGAAAAAAATACCACAACTAGACAACTCAATTGTTCACATGTTTTTTTTTATGTGAAGAAGCAAATTCGGATAAGAAGATTTTCAAAAGTGATGTGTAATATAATATAATATCTTCGAACACCAATGAAGACTTATGTGTAAAAAAAATAATATTTTATTAGTGGTTGTCTCCCCAAATTTGGCTATAAATAGGGGTGCATTGTAATGTATTGAGATATCCCTCATTTTATGAACAAACCTTTGAGTTCATAATATTTCTCTCTATATTTTTCCTTTATTTCTTCATTTAAATACAATTAGCATGTTAATTTCATATTCAAAGTTTTACACTTTGAATAATGAATAGCTAACTTCCTAAAGTTGAGATGATAAGGTGAAACTCTTGGCATGATAATAAGGTTATTAAAAGGTAAGAATCTATGTTTTATATTATTTAATCATTATTTATTGTTTATGTTATATTTATTTCTTTAAGCATTTTTATACCCTACTTATAAGTGGGAGTTTTGATTTATTGTTGCTATATGTTACACTAAATTCTTGGAACCATTTAAATGTTAGTTTGGTTTTACCAACCATTTAACTTGGATTCCTTGATTTATTATATATGAATATATCATAGTATTAATTTATTGGTACCATTTAAATGTTTGTTTGGTTTTACCAACCATTTAAAGTGGGAACCTTGATTTAGTGTTTACAAATATATATAGCACAATAAATACTTGACCACATTTATAAGTTTTGGTATATATTATATACTTATAAGATAATAATTTATAACATAATATAAATATGATTATTTAATATATTGGAACCATTTTATTAAGTGGATTTCAATATTGTTCGTTAATGCAAACTTTATTAAAATACCAAGAGTGGATCATTTAATCTCAACTACTTAAATTAAAATTTGAACAATTAAAATTTACCCATTAAAGAATTAAACAATTAAAATTAAAAAGAAACAAAAACAAAAACAAAATAAAAAGACATTGTAGTGGACTTGTAATTACCTTAGCTTCCCTGTGGATACGATATCGGACTCACCGAATTATACTACTTGTGGACAACCTGCTCTTTGGAGTGCAACAATCAAAGTGACAACAATGAGATCAGTCTGTCTCCTAGAAACTGACATGATCCAATTGTACTTTTGTGATCAGACTTACATCCTGCATAGTCTGCATCTAAATAGCCAACTAAATTGAAACATGAATCATTAGCATAACATAAGCCCACATTCTGTGTGTGTAGTACCGAAAAACTAATAGACGTAAACCCCATACATTATTGAATTAATTTATTTATTTAGTTAATAATTTAAGTAATGTATGTTATGTGTTAAATTATTTTAAAAGTATATATATTTATTTTAACATACAATTTAAAATGTTTTCATGAGTTTTAGTTTTCAGACTAATATTCGATGTCGAACCGGGGAAATGAGACCAGAGATGATTAAGATGTTAAAAATTTAAGTTATAATTTTATTTTAAGTCAAGAAAATAGTATTTTTAAAGGATTTATAAATTTTAGCATTTTTAGGACTAAATTTAATTTATCGAGTGAAATAGAAACGCTAAGTTTTTATAAATACCAAAATTTGAAAATAAGATATTTAAATACGTCCACTCGAAATAAAATCTTTTAATAATTATTTTTATGACTTGATTAATTAAATTAAATATTATTTAATTATGGGTAGAATTTTAACATTGTATGATTCTTAATTTAAAATTTGAAAGACTAAATTAGTAATTTAGATTGTAAGGGATTAATTAGTGAATTAATTAGTGTTTTAATTAAACTAAAACACCTAACGCACATCCTAAGTAACCTATAAAAGAATCCTACCCTAATACATATGCTAATCCACATAAAACACACACTCTCTCAAACTCTTACAACTATCGGCCACTTTCTTTGCAAGGGAAAGGCTTGGATATTTTTTCCCCTTCCACCAACAGCCTAGCCGAACACTCCCACCATCATCCTTGATAAATTTAGCCACTTTTCGAGCCTTAAAACATATAAAACCATCTATGTTCGGCCTTTGTCATCCCATGCGTTCGTTTGTCGACAATTCGTGTGTTTTAACACAAAGACATGTCTAAACCCTTATTTAACGCATTGATCATGTTATATATTGATATTTGATGATAAAATTTCATGATAAACAATTTTATATGGCTACATATGAATCAAAATCGGTTTTAAAAATATTGTGGACTTTGGTGCATGATGGTTCACGTTTCTTCCAATATTTGTGGTGTACTTCGGATGGACTTCCTAGGTCGGGCTGGGGCTGCTGGCTAGGTTCAGATCTGAGTCCTAGGGTGCAAGTAAGGGCTGGCTTGGTCGGGTTCAAGGTCGGCCGCGCGTGAGGGGTATAGGAGTGAAGAAGTCGTTCTATGCACGTTTGTGGGTTGTAGGAGGTTCGCTGGTGCGGCTCAGTGCATGGGCTAGCAAAGGGCTCGTGGCTATGGTCTGGGACATGTCTGAAGGTCCTAGGGTGAGTATTGTTAGGATGGTTCATGGCCTGGAGTGGCATCTAGGTGGCTGGAACCAGAAACGTGCAGCTGTGTGCAGGTTGGGCTCGCGTGAAGGAGCTACACTGATGTGGCTTGTGTAGGGGCTGGGCTTGAAAGGGCTCAACCAGGGGCTAAAGTTGTGTCTAAGGTTCGATTCTAGGGCTTGTTATGGGTCCAGTTAACATTGGTTTATGCATGGAGTCGTAAGAAGCCTAAATGTGTCATATTGCGTTTCAAGGGGTTATTTCTTCAAGGGGTTGTTGCTCACATTTTTTTGGGTCTTGGTCATGGTTCAAGGCTGTTTTAGGGGCTTGGACAGTAGGTTAGGATGTTGGCTAAGGATAGTTCGAGTACCGAGTCGTTCGGTAGGGTAAGATATTTTATTTAATTCGGGAATCGTACGTGTCCGAGTGCATCTTCTGGCTATGTTTGGTTAGTTAAATATTGGGGTTTTGGCAGCACGTCCAGGGCATTCCAACGAAGTTCACAATGTTTGTAAATATGTATCACATGAAAAATAATTATTTTTGAGCTATGCGATTTGTCTTGTGGTCAAATTATGTTACTGGTTTGAAAGCGGGAGAACATGTCCAGGGACCTCTCCAACCTCTTCGGAGGATTGCCTTATGTTAGGGAGCGGACATCTATTCCAAGGGTTGTGGTGATCCCTGTCGGCCCAGTACTGTTGTTTAGTTTCATCAAACGATTTATGTGTATGGGCTACTTGCATTGAACAGAGCTATATGTAAAATTATTTACTTTTACAATTATGCATGACGAGTATGAAAATATGATTTTATGATTTTTATATGACGAGTATGAAAATATGATTTTATGATTTTTATGAAATTGTTTATGTAGGAAAGTCGCGTAATATATATTTATGCTAATAATATTTTATGTACGAGTTAAGTTTAAATTGCATAGATTTTTATTATGTATTATTCGTTATTTACGGTTTATGCATGCTGAGTCATTAGGCTCACTAGACTTGATGGATGAAGATGATATAGTTGAGAAAACGGGAGACGTTTAACAGTGAGCAGGCTCGAGCCAATGGCAGTGCAAACCTGAGGACCTTGTAGTTTAAGTTATATTATTATGTACGCTTTTAAACTATTTACTCTGACTTTTATTTATTAGTATTGGTGACAAGCAAATTAAATTTATGGTTTTTGTTAGACTATTTTTAAACTAAATTAGTTGTTTATGGATTTTAGGATTGGTTGGATGTTGTTGATTTACTTTAAATGACGGAGTTTTAATTTTAGTATTAGTGGTGACTGTTATTTTATTTTAAGAGTTATACTTTTAATATATTTAATAAGAAAATTTTAATTTTTTCCAAAATTATTAAAGTATTAGTATTTTAAGGCACGATTCGTCATAGTGTGGCTTTCAGATATTTCAATATACGTTTAGTAGCTAGGAATGCGATTGTTTAGGTTTAGCTTGAACTATGGCACATAAGCTTACTGCAAACATAATATCAGGACGGCTAGCAGTTAGGTATAATAAAGAAACTATTAAACCTCTGTAGTGTGTCATCTCAACTGATATTCCCCTTTCATCTTTATCTAGTTTAACTGATGAGCTCATGGGAGTGGATGCAATTGAACATGTTTTCATGTCAAATTTCTTCAGCAGTTCCTTTGTGTATTTGTTCTGACTGATATAAATACCAGTTTCCAGTTACTTCACTTGCAAGCCTAGGAAGAATGTCAGTTCACCCATCATGTTCATCTCGAATTTATCATGTATCAGCTTAGCAATCACATAAATTGGGGTTAGTTGACCCAAATATGATATCACCAACATAAATTTGAACAATTAATGAATGATTTTTCTTTGTGAATTTTAAAAGTGTTTTGCCAACTGTTCCCACTGTAAAATCATGATCAATTAAAAATTTTGATAAGGTCTTATACCAAGCTCAAGGTGCTTGTTTCAAACCATATAAAGCTTTATTAAGATGATAAACATGATCATGGGGTAAGTGATTTTCAAAACCTGGAGGCTGTTCTACATATAATTCTTCTTGTAACTGACCATTCAGAAATCCGCTTTTCACATCCATCTGATATACTTTGAAGTTTTTGAAGGATGTGTAGGCTATGAATATCCTGATTGCTTGCAGTCGAGCAACCGGAGCATAAGTCTCGTCGTAATCTATTCTTTCTTCATGTCTGTAGCCTTGTGCGACCAGTCTCGCTTTATTGCACACAATTGAACCATTTTCCTACATTTTGTTCTTGTATACCCATTTGGTACCTAGAACAGAATTTGAAGAAGGTCTTGGAACTAACGTCCAGACATTGTTATGTGTAAATTGATTAAGCTTTTCTTGCATAACAATGACCCAACTAGGATCAGCTAGAGCTTCTTCAGTTTTCTTTGGTTCAAATTGCGCTATAAAAGAAGAACGTATATATAAAATCAACATCTGATTTTTTGTTTTTACCGGATCAGATGGGTTACCTAATACCAAGTATATATAAAATCAACATCTGATTTTTGAAAGTTTATCCTTTTCGTTGCACAGTACGATTTGGTATGAAAGGAAATTTGGCACCAAGGTATATTTGCTCGTATGAGATCCTGCAGTGGATAGGAACTTTGGCTTATCGATTGACTCTATCTTCATCTTTATCTGGTATTCATGATTTGTTTCACATGTCGATGTTGCGGAAGTATGAGCCAGATCCTTCACATGTGTTGGATATTTCTGAGGTTCTGTTAGATCCTGACATGTCTTATGTTGAGAGATCGGTTTGTATTTTGGATCGATCTGAACGGATGCTTCGTATTAAGCTTATACCGATGGTGAAGGTTCAGTGGGAGCATAGAGGTGTTTAAGAGGCCACTTGGGAGACAAAGCGATATATGAAGGAGCTCTACCCTACATATTCTGATGGTATGACATATCTTTATTTATGCATGTTATTACTGTTATTGATTAGTTTCAAGGTCGAAATTCATTTAAGGGGGGTAGAAATATAATGTCTGAAGTAAATATCACAATTTGTTGATTTAATAATGTGATATTACTAAATAATTAATGATTTTTACAGAATGAAATATGACATATTTTGGTCATATGAAGTCCAAATGCTTTGAAATTTGGATATAACATAGAAAACACAAAGATAAAGAAGTTTCATGTTTTGAGTTTTGGTAAACTTGATCTTTTGACTAGTCCAAAGAGATATATAGGTGTTAAAAATGTTAAATATTATATATTATATTATATTATATTATTACAATCCATCTGAGGCTTGGAATACAAATTGAATCTGATACGTGGTATTGTTTTACCAAATGTTTCCTTAGTGACTTTCGCACACATAGAGATTATTGGTTTCCAGCCTATTTACCATATTCAAATTATTGAACTAATAAAAGGAGGTATTTAATTTCCATAATAAGAATGAATATAAGGTTCATCTATGGTAATTTTACAAAACATAAAAGAAATTACAAAAGATATACTAGAGAAATTAAACAAAAGAAGATTTCTTGAAGACAACTTCAGAAACATAAATTCATAAAAAAATCACCCACAAAACGCCTTAAACGCCATCTCTCGGCTAAACAGGCTGAAGGGCTACAACATGAATTTATGCCTCTTAATTAACTTCAAACCTTGTGTTTACTATTTCCTGGTTCGTTTTTCAACCTTATGTTCAACAATTAACCCTTATATTACATCGAATTCCAAAATTTAAATGAAATCTTTTATCATTTCAATTTAATTCCAAGTTACAAATAAATAAAGATCATGGTTTAGTAATGGGATGATTTAACACAAATAATTTAGCCTGTCATTCAGGCTAATATATGAAAATATAAAAATTAAAACTATAAATAAAAACATAAAATAAAAACAGTAAACTTACAGAATTGTAATCAGAAGAAGAGACTTTTATACAAAAGGTTGAAGCTTTTATTAAGAAGGGTTCTTTACAAGAGAGGAATAGAGGGGAGCAAACTCGACTGTGTCCTTCTAAGAACACAGAATAATCCTATAAATAGATGGAAGTGCCGGACATGAAACCCCGGATTCTAACTAAAAATATAAACAGTAAATGCTTTATTAAAGCAAATAGTAACATGGTTACAAAATTCAAAAAGTAAAGTGATATGCCACCCACTTTTGTCATGATTTCATGGCACGTATGAGATTCCACCTTTGATGTGATATGTCACCATCCACATGAGGATTGAAGATGAATAGACACAGAGTCTTCCCATCAATCCAATGTTCAGAAAAGAATTTTTTAATGCTTGGTGAAACATTTAACCAAGTATTCATTGGTTTTATAAAAACCTCAGGCAAAATTTTTGCTGATGGACCGAAAATCTTCCACCATATGAAGAACTAATTTGGAACAGGATAATGAAAAACATTTTCACAAATTTCCAGAAACCATGTATGTTTCTTTTTCTCATTTTCATAGAATATAGTTTTAATAAAACTCTCGACATAATCCCAAAAATTAAATTTGAAACTCATTTTATGAGTATCAGAATAAAATTCTTTTTCAACTAATGGAGATATACCCCATTCTTCAATAGATATTATCTTTTTGATAATGAACTTGGAGAAGATGATTAGGATATTCATCTTTAATCCTCGTGTGGATGGTGACATATCACATCAAAGGTGGAATCTCATACGTGCCATGAAATCATGACAAAAGTGGGTGGCATATCACTTTACTTTTTGAATTTTGTAACCATGTTACTATTTGCTTTAATAAAGCATTTACTGTTTATATTTTTAGTTGGAATCCGGGGTTTCATGTCCGGCACTTCCATCTATTTATAGGACTATTCTGTGTTCTTAGAAGGACACGGTCGAGTTTGCTCCCCTCTATTCCTCTCTTGTAAAGAACCCTTCTTAATAAAAGCTTCAACCTTTTGAATAAAAGTCTCTTCTTCTGATTACAATTCTGTAAGTTTACTGTTTTTATTTTCTGTTTTTATTTATAGTTTTAATTTTTATATTTTCATATATTATCCTGAATGACAGGCTAAAATATTTGTGTTAAATCATCCCATTACTAAACCATGATCTTTATTTATTTGTAACTTGGAATTAAATTGAAATGATAAAAGATTTCATTTAAATTTTGGAATTCGATGTAATATAAGGGTTAATGGTTGAACATAAGGTTGAAAGACGAACCAAGAAATAGTAAACACAAGGTTCGAAGTTTATCAAGAGGCATAAATTCATGTTGTAGCCCTTCAGCCTGTTTAGCCGAGAGATGGCGTTTAAGGCGTTTATGGGTGATTTTTTTATAAATTTATGTTTCTGAAGTTGTCTTCGGGAAATCCTCTGTTGTTTAATTTCTCTGGTATATCTTTTGTAATTCCTTTTATGTTTTGTAAAATTACCATAGATGAACCTTATATTCATTCTTATTCTGGAAATTAAATACCTCCTTTTATTAGTTCAATAATTTGAATATGGTATATAGGCTGGAAACCAATAATCTCCATGTGTGCGAAAGCCACTAAGGAAAAATTTGGTAAAACAATGTCACGTATCAGATTCAATTTGTATTTCAAGCAATATAATATAATATAATATTAAAAAAAAGAAGATAAATTTGAAAACATACGTAAAGAAATTCATTTGCACAAAGTTTACAGAAGAGAGGAGAAGAAATAAAATAGGGTTTTGAATTTTTTTTGATCTTGCGACTTATCGGTTTATCCAATCGACGAACTGACTTCAATTTTGGGATAGTTGACATGGGGTCTTCGATTTGAGGTATAAATTTCATAGTTTTTGTGATGTTTGAAATTCATCGATTTTTGGAATAAATCCGAAAAATTGTTAAATTATATTGAAATTAAAGATTGTTGAATAGTGTATGATTTTAACGAAGTAGAGAAGATTATAACGATGTTATTTGAATTATTCTTAATTTATTATAATTAGAGATTTTAATCGTTGGATTGAGATTGGAGAGTTGTTTGTCAGTTGTTAGTAATTTTGATTATATATTCGGAGTCTACGAAGTATAGGCTACATGTTGATATAAAGTTTTTGTAGTTTAACGGATGTCGTAAAATAGCATGTTATTTGAAGTTAATTTATTATGGTGTATTTGATATTAGTATTGAGAACTAAATACACCGAAATATTAATTGTTGAATGATGAAGTTGTATAATCGAGTTTTATATTTTTATTAAATTGATTGTTGTTGGGCAATTTAATGTTATATATTGAGGCTGTTATGATTGTGTTCAAACGGCGACAATGATTTGATAATTGTTGTTAAATTATTTAGATACATCACAAGCCTCGAGATCAAAGAAGTGGCCAGATTTTATATATATAATCGATTTTCAGCTACGTGTTGATGTACGAGCATATGTTGTTATTATTTAGTTTTGATAAATACTATTGTGTTCAACGATGGTAAATCACTGGAATTGAGTGATTTGATATTATATTTGTTGTTGTTTATTATTGTTGATGTTGTTGGCTATCGATGTTGGGAGAAGTCTCGTTGATGTTGTTTGTTCGACGATATTGTTGTCGCCGAAGTAGGGATGCGACGTATCTTTGATGTTGTTCGTTCGACGATACTGATGTCGCCGGAGTAGGGGTGCGACGTCGTTGACGTTGTTCGTTTGACGATATTGTTGTGGCAGGAGTAGGGGTGAGACGTATTGTTGATGTTGCTCGATCGACGATATTGTTGTCGCCAGAGTAGGGGTGCGACGTATTGTTGATGTTGTTGTTGCAGTAGTATGGGAGTGATGTCGTTGATAGTTTGATTGTCCAGAAACACCAAAGTGGGTATTTCTGTTATAATTTCAGTTATATTTTATGTTATTGTTAATATAACTGTTATGTATTACGATAATGATTGTTGTATATGCTCACCATTTAGGGGTTGTTTCTGTTGGACAGGTTACAGGACTATGCTGTGAGACAGGATAGAGGTGAAGGACTAGATGTGTTTAGTCAAACAGTCCAATAGTTGATAGTAGATAGAGACAGTATAGTTTATTGTCTTATTTGAGTTGTGTGTATGTATTTATTATACTGTTTCTACTACACTATGTAGTTAGTGTGATGATTGCACTATTTTATCGTATATGCATTATATTATTACATCGTTGAAAAAAATATTATGCATATGACGTTACATGTTGTATGATTACGTGGCGAGGTTTGGGACGCCACAGCTGAGCCGTTGTCAATCAAGACCCTAGACACTAGCTTCCCATTTATATGAGATTTGATGTACAACGGCCTTATCTGCTTGGTCATGGCCGGTGTAGGCTTTTCAAATATCACTTGTTTAGGCTTATTTTGGGAGATCCTCTTTGATAATCACTCTTCAACTTCCTTCGAGGAGCTTATTTCTTAGGGAACTTTTTTGTGTTGGGCCACTTTCCAAGACTCACCGAACTCGTCTCTGGCAGGAAGGACGTACCTAGGCTTTGCTCGCATGCCCTCAATCATTTCCCCTTTTGAGACTTCATCTACACGCCGCTCTCAATCTTGGTTAGATGACTTTTTCCTGCTTTCCATCCTTCGCGACTCAACTCCATATGTGTTTCCTCTGTCAGATTATTTTTGGTGCTGATAGTGTGATAAATCCCCTCTAAACCATTTTTTCCTCCAATTAAATGCTGTTGAATTATTCTTAGTCGATCAGTACTATACCTTCCAGTATCTTCAAACCGTTGACCCTTTGGGATCCAGCGTTTCTTAATTATTTGGTCTTTCACTGCAAAGGGATGGCTTCTTTTCTTATTCAGAAGATCCCTCAAATCTGTCACATTCACATTAACAGAAGCAACTAGGAGAAAAAGATCATCATCCACTACCATGGACTCTAGTTTGTCAGGGATTCATGACTCCCTTGTTAATTTTGTCCTGCAAAATATTCTTGAAAGCCCAGCAATATTTAGTAGCATGATTGTAAGAGCTGTGGTACTTACAATATTCTCGACCTTTCAGATTTTCTTTGGGTGGCATCCTGTGATCTAGTGGAAAAGTGATGAATTTTTCTTTTACGAGAAAATAAAAAACTTCATCGGTCTTTGACACGTCAAACGTGTATTGCATATCCTTGGGGAGTTGGGAGCTATTCTTCTTTTCAGGTTCTGTCAGCTTCTTTTTTAGCAGAGGAACCATACATGAACCAGCTGATCGAATTTCCGCCAACACAACATCTTCCACCTCTTGATAATAAAACCCTATAGCAGTTCTCTTTTTGTACGACTCCTTCCGCAACAGTTCTTCGTATTTAGCAACTTTGGCAGCCAACTCAAAGAAATCCCTGAACTCCATACCTTGAAATTTCTTCTTTAATTCAAAATCCAGCCCTTTTTGTGCCATCTTCACGAACTCAGTCTCAGGTAGGAACACTTTTCACCTATTTTTCGTCTTTTTGAACCTGTCGATAAAAGACTCCACAGATTTTCCTTTCTTCTGGACGACTCCGAATAAATCAGCAATACACACTTCTGGTTCTGTTTTATAGAATTGTTTATTTCCATCTCGATTCAATATTGAATTTCTGGGGAGTGAGGCATACCACAAACACAATTCTTGTGAGAGAATTTGGGAATAATCGTAACTTTAAGTTGTTGAAGTTCTCCAAATTGGCTAGTTCCCCGCACTTGATGTAAATCTGGCTATGTGTTCCATGCTGGACTGGCCGTCCTCCTCGGAGAATAGGCTGAAATCATGAACTCTATAACCCCTTGGATTCGGGTTATTCACGTCTATGTATTCTAGATAGGGTTTGTGGAACTCTGGGCTGCCTATCTTTCTCAAGGCCGGCCCATATAGCTCTTGAACAGTTTTTCTCATCATTTCTGGATCAATTACGTGGATGTTCCAAACTGGGAGTGGGTAATGTTAATAATTTGCCCCCGAGCTTGAAACCCTACATTTAAACCAACATTACCTCCTGGGAAGCTCCCATCTACTCATGGATAATCTATGTGTGATATGTCATCATAAGCTCCTTGTTGGTTCAGACGATTTTTCATGTTGTACACTTGAGTAACAGATGGTTTCGAGCTCCCTACTCCATGACCACATGAATATGGTTGGGTTCTCCCCTCTAAGGTCTCTTCTCTCTTGTGAGGTGGTGTATATATAAGGTCCAAAATTAAGATGACGTAATTCAACTGCATGCAAATCTAGGAAAAAATAGAAAATGGCTAATTAAATTAATTTAATTGCTTAAATTAATTATATTTGACATGTTTAAATGGTTATGAAGTAGTTTTCTACTTGCATGCATGAAACTGTATTTTTAAAGGTTATTCGAGATGCGATCGAGGAACGGAGACCGAAGGCTGAAAAATGAAAAATATTTTTATTAAATAATTGTTTTTAATTATTTAAAATAAGGTTGATGCTTTATGATATTTCTAAGAATAAAAGAGTTTTGAAGTGATTTTATACGTCAAGACATAGTTTTTAATGGTATTCGATATTCGATTAAAATATGAATTTTTCGAGAACTCGACTAATATTTTCAAGAACTTTCTTTAACGAAATAATTTAAATAAGCACTATTGAGCTTGTTAGACCTATTATACTAGACAAATGGGCAGCTTTCACACATGATTATTTATCAAATTATAAGCCTAAAACCCTCACCATGAATTTCAAAACTCACGCCCCAATTCCCTAAGCATCAAGGACTCTCCCCTCCCCTCAAATCACAAGCACACACAAGTAATTTTGCAAGGAAAGCATCGGCCTTCTCAAGGATTTCAGCCTAGGGATTTCTTCGTCGCCGTTCTTGGCATCTCCGATTCGATTTCGTGCGTTAATTATGCAAAGACACGCCTTAAGTATTCTTTTCTCATCTATCACACCCTAATACGTGTTTGAATTGTGTTTGCATGAAAATATGCTATATTTCGTTTTTATGCACTTTCATGTGAATAAATTATATTTTCATGATCCACAACTTATGATATCATCGCACAAAGGGGCTTCCATGTTAGGATATCTATGAGGGATGCTTTTCCATCATATTAATGGTCCTTAGATGCCAAGACGTAGGCTGCACACGAAGGGAACAAGTCTTGAACGAATTTCACATGACATGGTGCACTAGGGTTCGGCTAGGGAGGATCATGGCTTGCGGCTTGACCAGGGCTCTACGTGAGCTTGTGCAGGTCATGGCTTAGACTTAGGACGAGTCCTAGCATGGCTAGGACTCTTGGAAAGCAGTCGTGGAAGAGCCCGAAGGTAGTCTGGCCCTTCTCTTATTCGCAGGTGGCTGCACACAGCAGCGTGAGGGGCTTCGGGCAGGCTTGGGTTGGCTGGCAGGGTTCATTCAGGGTCCAGTGAGGGTTTAGAAGCGAAGGGCTAGGTGGTGGTCCAGGTAGAGAGGAGTCCTAGACAAGGGAAGAAGTCCTAGTGTTGCAGGGCTCTCGGCCGCAACACTTGGCTGGTGCAGGTGGCTTCGGCGTGGGCTAGGGCCTAGTCCTAGAGGCCAACGTGGGTCCAGTAGATTCCTAGATGGGCTGGGCATGTGAGGGTTCGTGATGGCTCGGGCGTGGTTCGGGAAATTGGAAAGATGGCTCGAGGGGGTGGAGTCGAAGGTTCGAAAATATGGGTTCAATAGCTTGGGGGTTGAACCGTGTCCACGGGGGTCAAATCATGGTTCACGAGGGTAATTTAGGTATAAAAGTCTATGTTTAAAATTTGGGATCAAAATATTAAAGTTTATATTAATTCGGAATTAAAACGCTCTACGAGTTAATATTTACGAAATAAAGAGAAAATCATGAATTTAGGCCAAATAAAAATATAAGAAAATTAATTTAAGCTTAAATAATTATTTAGAATGGTCTAGTGTCAACGAAAGTAAGAAAAAGTCAAAATCGAGAAATATTACGTCTAGGGATTGTGAAGGCCTATGAATCCTTGCTTGAAAATTTGCGGAAAAATTAAAAATTTTCTTTTTAAATAATCAAAATGCCTCATTCATAAATAAACCGATAAAAAAAGTTTTATATTCAAAATGGCAGCGGAAGAAAATATTTGTATGCGAAATAACAATTTAAGAATATCCCACAACTGATAAAAATTGTTTGAGAAATAAAATAATAAATGCTGAACTGAGGTCCTCGGGTGCCACTACTGCTGACCCAAGCTGGCTCACTGGTCCCCGCCCTCGGCCCTGACCTCATCAGTACCTACAACAATCAAGTCTAGTGAGCCTAAAGACTCAGCATGCATATATCGTAGGTAACGAGTAAATACTAGTAAAATTTTGCATGGGATAAAATATCATGTCATGGGGCATACTGAAAATAACCTGTACTGAGCAATTATAATACGTGCATGACTGAATTAAAATCGTAGTAAAAATGTTGCTCCTTGGAGCCCTGTACTGAAATAACTGGTAATAATTTTCTGTTGAGATTATGGTCTACGCATGTGGCCCCTGCACTGAACTGAACTGATCGGTAACTGGCTACCGGGGGAGTATCAAACTGAACTGAACTGACCGGTCACTGGCGACCGGGTGGTACCAAACTGAACTGATCGGTCACTGGCGACCGAGTAAATAGTGCTCCCAAAATAGTGAATTGACCACAAGCAATATCGCATAAATCTCAAAATAAGTATTTTCTATTTTCATGCACGTAATATAATTAAATTGTATAATGAAATATCCTGTATTATTTTTACCAACTGGATTGGATCGTTCCCAGGCTCGCTGCAACCTAAATACGCCATGAAAAATATGCGATAGCTTCTACTTGACCAACTATGCAATTTAAGTAAAAAAAATGCGACAATGACGCTCGACGACTTCGTATTTAATCATGACTCCGAGCCAACCCGAACCAACACTGAACCAACGTATAGTCATGATTAAAATACACTTAAAATTATGAATTTATGCTCCTAAAATGGTGAGGGCCGAAATCTAGGTGAATGGAGGCCAAAACATGAAACGCTCTTTCGAGAGTCAATTTGGCACATCGCACCGTAAATTTTCGTACGACCTCAAAAATGATCCGAATCACGAACAGCCAAAAACGTGGCCTTCTTAACTTGATGAGGCACTGTCCAGTCCAAGGCCATAGGCTAAAAGCCAACCAAGAACTCAAACGAGCCTCCGAACCGTCACAACAAGTTGCTGTCAAATTCCAGCAGCAGCAACTTCGCTTGCATCGCGTCGTTTGCGAGACTTTTGGCCATTGGGGCTTGAACCACCGACCAGAGCCTCTCAACAACATCCCAAGGAATGATTTGAACCATGGCTAAGGGCCCTAGGCCAGCCACCATTCGAATTATTCCCGCAACATCAGAAAAGTTCCACCCGAGAGCACCCTTGCGCGCGTGAGGGGTGTTTTGCTTTGTTCGTTGTCTCGTGTCGTTCCAGTGGCCATTTCATTGACCATGGCACGACCTAGACATCTTGGGGTATGGTATGAACCGTGGCTAAGGGCCATAGGCCAACCAAGATCCATCCCATACCATCAAAAACCGAGGGACACATGCAGAATTAAAAAGGGGCGAAGGGGCTGTTCTTGCTTTGTGTTTAAAAACCGATGCACCATGGACCAAGCCGCCAAAAGGGCGACTTAGTCACTTCTTAGGCATGCTAGGGAAGCGATCTAACCATGGCTATAGGCCCCTGGGGCAGCCATGATCAGAAACTTTTCCCTTTGACAGCAACCTGCAATTTTCGAAACACACTTGGACACAAATGGGAAGTTGCTGTCATATGCGCGTTCCAGCGTGTATGGAACTGAAACCCACGATCTATCATGGCCCTAACATGTCCTAGTACATGTCTATATGTAGCCTCGAGCCCCTGGAACGAGCCATTCCTGAAATCGAAAGGAACATACCCAAACGTGAAGCATGAAGGGAAATAGAAAATCTGCACAGAATTTTATTGGTTCTTGATTGATGAAAATTTCGGTTTTCATGATTAAAATCGTGCACATGTGATGTTAAAAATAATATTAAGGCTTGATTGAAGAGCAAGAAAGATATACACATGCCTTGATGTCGTTTGAATGAAAAACGAAAGAATACGGCGACGCGGCGCGGAGGAGACGGAGTTGTTTCTTTCTACAAATTTTCTCTCTTGTTTTTCTCTCAACCTCACACGATTTTCTCTCTGAAACCTACTGAATTTCGGTGGAAATGGTGGGGAGAAAATGGTTAGGGAGAAATGAGGGAAGGTGCTAGATAAAAGGGAGGAATGAATCTTGTTATCTTTTGAGTTTGGGAGATATGGAAATGAGATGATATGATTTGATTTGAAGGAGATTTTAAATGGGGTGATGGCCGATTATTTGATAGTTAATGAGTAGAAAAAAATTGCTTAAATGTTAATTATTGGTGAATAAAAGTTTAGGGGATTATCTAACAAGAAAAGGATTAGGAAAGAATCAAAGGAATGGGTTGTCAAATATTTTTAAATCTTAAACAAGGGTGGCCGATTTTTCTACTAAATAAATGGGGTAGGAAAATTGCTTAATTATCAATTAATGAGGATTAAAAGTGTAGGAATTATCAAACCAAGAAATGATTAAGGAAATGATATCAATGGAGAGTTGCCAAAATAATCAAGATTGGGTTGGATAATGAGGGGGCCGAAATTTTGAATGCTAAATTAGGTAGAAATATTGCTTAATTCATGTATTTTAAATATTTAAAGTTTTATCTACCCATTAAGTATTTTAGTGAATTAATTAATTAGTTAAGGAATAACATTATCTTGCATACATGGTTAGATATTTAAATCTTAAAGGTAAATTTACTATCATGATAAATTATAATTTCTTAACTAAAATAAGTCTAGATTAACTTATCTCAATTGGCCACATATTTAAATTTAGGCTATTAATTAAATTATTGGACATAAAGAATTTATTTGCTACTTATCTCAAGTTAATTAAATAAATCCCTAAACCTTCTTTTATTTTAAAATGATTTATTATTTATCTTAAATAAATTCTAAGAATATTTTCTTAATATTAAAATTTATTTCTTTACTCCAACTCCGGTCCGGCCTCACTTAATGAACTGAAAAGAATAAAATTTAAACTACTGAATAAAATATTTAGCTTCAAAGAATGCATTTAAATACTCATGCAATGAAGTCAATTTAATTAAAAAAATTTAGAATTATGCATGGCTTATACGCAGTCTAATTACGGGTTCTACAGGGATAAAACGGCCATTTTACACCTGAAAATGGTAAACCTCTTGCCATTACCCTGAATACTGTAAAATATGTTAATATGATTATTTTAAATTTTTATGGAATTTTATGATGAAACGTTAATGCTAAAAGATATGTTGCATGCTTGGTTTAAAAGAAAAATGATTATTATATGCATGAATTTTATAAAGTGATGAAATTATGAAATGTTGAAGGAAGTGAAGTAATTATGACTAATACGATGATACGATGATATGATGATACGATAATATGTAAGGCCAAGGCTCAGTTGACAGGTGAGAGTGTCGCTGATGTCTCCGCCGCCCAGTACTGTGGTAATACGTAGATGGATCATCGACCTTCAGCTAAAATGAAAGTCACAATTAACGATCTGAATTCAACGAAAAGGAAAATGTATACGTATATGATGAAATGGAATATGTTTATGATGAAAGGAAAAATATTTAAGTTTATGCATGTTCATGAAATGTTATATTAAGTAAAATTATTTTCACTGTTGTATATGATTGTATAAGTACTACTCGCTATTATGGTTATAGTTTGCTGAGTCAATAGACTCACTAGGTGTGATCGATGCAGGTGAGCTTGATATTGATGTTGAGAGATTTGATGGTTGATCTTACTGGACTGAAGGAGCACACAACCAGAGGACCAACACTAGTTTTTCCGCATTTATGATTTAAAGTTTATGATAAAGATTTTTACGACTTTTATGATGCTTTTGAGTGGTTTTGGAGATGTTGTTAGAGCTAGATTTATTTTGAAATATTGCTAAGTTTATGTTTGATAAAACGTTTGACGATTTTATGTTTTGAATTCTTTCCTTTGAATTTTCAAATATAGTTGGTGGTTTATTTTTAAATGGTGCAAGGTTATTTTCATAAAGTATATATATATATATATATATGTGTAGTTATTTTCGGTCGTTATTTAGAAAAAAATTTTTGTAGTACTCTGTAAGAAAAACGAGTAGTGGACGTTTCAGTATACCTTCTTTCTGACTGATTTGGGAGAGTGAACTCTGGGCGGCGGGGATCATCAGTCCTTGAGTTTCCTACTCCCATTGACTTGGTTGCTTTCTTGGATTTGGTTGGTTCCCTGGTTCCCTTCTTTTCACTTGCATTTTGCTCTTTATGGGTTGACTAGTTCAGTGTACCCAACAATGTCTTCAAACAATCAGACATAGCCTTGGACAGTGCTTGTGATATCTCTTCAATTTTCATCGCAGTCAACTCTTCAACCAAACGGTTTGAAATATGATCATATATCTCTAGAATATGACTTGGATGCAAATCCAACTCCTTGGTCGACTCTTCAGCAGCCGGTTGTTCTGTTAGCAGAGCGTGAACCTCTTCCTTGCTTGGTAAAGACTCCTCATCCCCTTGATTGACGTTTTCTTTCCTTTTTGGCGGAATAATGGTGTTCCACTGGGCGTGCCAAAAATTTTTTGCATAATATTTCGATTTGCAAGCATGCCAAGTGCAAAGATGCACCAATTTTTGTAAAAAATATAAAAATCTAACTTCGAAAAGCACGACAATTGTAGATACTAAATTTGACCGTCCGTTATGATCTCTTAAACAAATATGACGTCATAAACAAAGAAAAATAGAGAAACACTACTAGCAATTTAGAAATACACTCCTAAGATGTTCTATATTTTCAATAAAATGTAGGAATTCACAAAAGATTGACATACACTAAATAACGTTGTTGAAATCTGAAAGAAAATGACTTGAACTAATGAAATCTAGAATTAAAACTATGAAACGACTTATTAGAGCTATGAGAATTCCATAGGGAGTTTGCTAAAATTTTGTGCGAGAGATTGTATGTGTTCTTCTCTGTTGGCTTATCCTTTTTCTTCAGAATGTTGGGCAGTTCTCTCCGCTGTCCATGGTCCATGATCTTGTTAGAGTAGATGTCCTGCAAGCCAACTGTTGGCTAAGGATTTTATTGACTTAATTGTAAATCTTTATTTTAATATAATTCATTATTTAATGGTTTGTTATTTCTTTATCTGTATACCCATGTGAACAACATAGATAAAGACCTTGATTATACTTTAATACAAATGAATCGTAATTCGATGTTGAAACTCATTTGTAAATACTGTATGATCTAAATTCGTTCCTAGTCGATTCAGCCGCCTGAAATATGGATAAAGGTCTTGGTAAGGGCATAGAGATGTCCAAACATGCAGATGGGTAGTCATATGATGATTATACCGAACAACTCTCCCTCGGACTTTCCAAGTGGTTATCATTCATCGAGAGGATAAGTCCGTAATTATGATTGTACACCATTAGTCCTTACGACCCGGGACAGCACTGATGCTCTATATGCTAGGGCTATGCTTTGACTCGTTTACCGGCTCTAGGAGAGTCATCAGGTGGCGAGGTTGGGTACAGTTGCAACACATATAGAAGCCAGTGCATTGCAGTCGGGGATTCACCGCTCACCTACGGGGGTGGATATCCTGTGTGATCTGATGAAATAATAGTGCATAGAATCTCTGGCCAGAGTATGAAATGTACGTTAGAGAAGGAGTTCTCCAATGTTACATGCGATGCCACTATTTATATGTATCACATAGTTATTGAATTATCATGCAACCCTCGATGAATCAATGGTTGCAGATTCGATCGGGATATATGAGATGAAGGGACCGTACTGTACGCTAATCATAATCAACTGGTTCTTGCAGGCACTATCATTGATACCTAGGGAATCATGGGACGATGCTACTAGACGCTCTTACCATGGTTCGATGGGTTTAATCAGAAATATGATTTCTGACATTCTGATGATCAATTGTTGATGCATAGAATGAGGCAAGCTAGGGTAAGCCCGAATTAAATATTATGTCCTGAATCACAAGGAGTTGTGAACCCACGGCTAGCTGTATCCCTGAACCATTGAGGATCACACAAGCACTGGATCGTTTGTTCTCGTTGAGAGAATAAATTCGAGATGTTGAATTTATATTATGATATAGTAAATTCAAGGAGTTGAATTTATGATAATTAAATTTTGAGAGAATAAATTCAAAGAGTTGAATTTATAAAAATTTGAGAATTTAATTATTAAACTCAAAAGTTGAGTTTATTAAATATTAAATTATGGAGGTGATAAATTCAAGAAGTTGAATTTATACTATTAAATTCAAATGTTGAATTTATAATGTATTTATTTTATTAAGCACAAAAGTTGAGTTTACTAAATATTAAATTAAATATAGTGGGAAGTATGTTTAATAGGCTTGTAAGAGTACAAGTTCAATATACTAAATAATTAAAGTTCTTAATGGACCTTGATTTATTAATTAAACTAGTTAGATTAGCCCAAATAATTAATCAGGCACATTAATGTTAATTATGAATATTGGGTTATGACTTAATTATAAATAGGTATAATCAAGCCATAACCCTAGCCACCACACTTCCAAATTTTCGAAATTCCTCCATATTTCCTCTCAAATATTTCAGCCACCCCTCTTAGGAAAAAAGTTTGAGCCGTCTCTCAAACTATAATCTCCAACGTAAAACTTCTTCTAATTTTACTAGTGCAAATTTGAAGAGGAACAAATCATATAGTCGTGGACCTTATTAGAAGTTTGAAGGAAGGAGTTTTTTTTTGAAGATCATTCGTAGGGATTCATCAAGATCTAGATCCGTCTATACCGGATTAGTTGGACTCAAGTGATTTAATTCACTAAAGGTATAAAATTCTAACGTCCTATGAATGTTTATTCCTAAAATCATAAAAGTGATCAAACAAATATATTTTGATTGTTAAAATAAAATAAAAATTTTTTAAAACTTACGCAGCGTTTGAGTACGAGAAAATCGAGATCCTGCAGATTTTTCGCTCTTTCATCCCATGATCCTTTTCTCTTTCTTCCCACGATCTTCTCATCTTTCAACTCTTCGTGATCAATTTGAATCGGTGATAATTTATCTGCTATATTTGATGGGCATGTATAATTTAATTTTAATCCAAACAATTATATTTTACATTTACAACTCATTTGCTTGACTCGATGTTTTCTGTCAACTTTGTAGCAACAAAAAGGTACATATGTTTACATGTCTTCATATGTCTAATCAGTCGCCCAAATCAATTTCCTTCTCCGACCCAATGACTCTGACTTCTTACCCAACCCGATATTTTATTCGTTTGATTGACTTACACATCGAATCCAAGCGTATCAAGTTTACTTTTGATCCCACTGAAGATTTCCCATAAATAATCGCATCGCTGCAGCTTGAAATTGGTGTAGTACTGGCTTCAACGCCGCCCGCAGAATGGAAGCGCCGCTTCTGGAGAATAGCTCCTTCGAAATCCAGCTAATCGGAGAAGGCGGAGACTACTTGGCGGCGGTCGGGCTGAGAACGTGGTGGAGAATCTTTCGAGTAGAATCCGCGAAGCTGTGGGCGATTGCCGGGCCGATCGCGCTCCAAATCTTGTGCCAGTTCGGGGCCAACTCGGTGGCGACGATGTTCATGGGACATCTGGGAGATGTCGAGCTCTCCGCCTTCACCATTGCTGTCTTAGTCATCGGAACCTTCGCTTTCGGCTTCATGGTCAGTCAAATTTCTTTTCTCATGATCATGATCAGAAACAAGTTAGATAATTTGGTATTTTTACAGCAAAAAATTCTCATCCAGTTGAAATTAATATGGCAANAGGTGTCACTCACCTATTGGATGTGATGAAATATAGAAAAATTGCGCATCCAATAGATGAGTGACATCTCATTGGTGCTCACATAAGTGTGCACGATAGGTGTGCCGTGTACACTTATGTGAGCATCAATGAGGTGTCACTCCCCTATTGGATGTGAATATATATATGTGTGTGTGGTGTGGTGTGGTGTGGTGTGGTGTGGTGTGGAGGTAAATGTTGCTAAATTTTTTGGGAAAAAAATAATAAGACAAATAAAAAGGGTAATCAATTTGGTAAAAACTTGTGTGAGACAGTCTCACGGATCGTATTTTATGAGACGAATTTCTTATTTGGGTCATCCATAAAAAAATATTATTGTTTATGTTTAGAGTATTACTTTTTGTTGTGAATATCTGTAGGGTTGACCCGTCTAACATATAAAGATTCGTGAGACCGTCTCACAAGTGACATACTCAATCAATTTTTAATTAATACTTTCACTAGTTTGTTATAATTTTCATTCATTGTTTCATTATGTAAAATTCCCAATATTGTGATTATATTTAAACAGAATGATCTGAGTTTCGGACTATCTGACTTCTTGGGTAAACAATTTTTATTACGTATACGAAATAAATAGTAGTAATAATATTTTATTGTTTAAATATGATTGAATTGTTAGGTGATAGTCTTTTATTTTATTTTGAAATGATTTGTTTGAGATTGTCTAAAAAAGCTTATCGTATTTTGTCTAGGTGACGGCCGAACCGAGTCGAGCTAGATATTAGTAAAAATTAAAGGATTTAATTCATAACAAATTAAATATATTCGATTGCGAGTTTGAGTTTGATTCGAAACTAGAAAAAATATTAAAATGTCTCCTTTTATAACATCTTTTTCAATGATCATAAATGATTTCTTCGAGACTCAGTACCGTTGGCTGAATTTTTTTTTTTTTTTAATATATCTTTCATTGAGGCACATGAATTGTTTTTTACTTTTCTACAATGGCTAAATATTTAAACGTTGATTAATAATTTGTTACTGGATCGGCCGGTTTTATGGCTTGGAATGGCTGTATGTCTTGAGCTGATTCTCGATTTATCAGTTTTTCGTTTACATCAAAAAATAATATCCTATCAGAATTTAAATTAGCTATATATTTTTTTCATCATTTATGTGACATGCGATTTGCACGGGATAAACATCCATGCTAACACAATAGCTTGCAAATCACGTTATAAGTAAATAACACTGGGCAAATTCTGTGTGACAGACTCGTCTGAAAAAGTAGCTTGCAAATCACGTTATAAGTAAACAACACTGGGCAAATTCTGTGTGACAGACTCGTTTGAAAAAGTGTTGGAAGTGTGAATAAAAAATACTGAATGTTGGTGAAGTCCTCCATTACTTTACCAATTAATTTAAGAGATATTTTTAATAAAAATATTTTTATTTTTTTGAGCATACAATGTAAGAACAATTTAAACAAAAATTTTATTCTCTATTTGATATGGATTTTGTTAGTATGAAAATTCAAAAGTATCTTATTTTTAATATTATATATTTAAGAAGTTTGATATCCATACTAGATACTGTTAGAACATTTCATGTTCACAATCTTGATTTTGATGTTAACAAAACTTGTTATTTTGTTTCTAATGATTTATTGTATTAAGCATGAAGCTGGAACTGATCAGACATCGAACTGATCAGTTAATTGAGCCAAAACTGAAGCTATCGAGACGCAACTGAAAGTACCAGCTGATTGCCCAAACTGAATCAGCTCCACTAACATATCAAAGAACAGTTCAGCTGATGTCCAGCTGATAGGTGGTTCAACATGAGAACTTCAGAATCCCGACCAGCTGATGAAGAACTCAACTGATGAAGAGCCCAGTTGATCAGTTCAACTGACGAGTCAACTGATTTCACTTGCCCAACTGAAGATCGGTTCAGATGACCAGTTAGGAGCATCATTTAGGAATCAATCAGTTTCAGATCAAGACAAGCTTATCTTAAGTGGATTCCAGCTTTGCACAAGGGTACAAAATATTTGTACTATTGAGAGTACAATAATGGACGTTGCAGCAAAGCATAAAGTCAAAATGTTCCAGAAGACTGTCGGGAAAGTCGAGACACAAATTTTAAGGAACACGTTTAAGCTGCAACGGATACAATAATTTAGTCTCACTGTACGATCAAGACTTCAAGTCTATAAATAGAAGATCAGTGAAGACCAAAACATAATTGAGTAAAAGAAGAGAGGGCACGCTTATTGCTTATCATCTTACAAAAAGTAATCATCCCAGAGGGAATACATAAAGTCATATAAGCTTAGTTTAAAAGCTCCTTTCCCTCAGTGTGTGAGAACACCTTTCTGGTGTATTCAGTGTTCAGTTATCAGACACACACTTACTCACCTCCACCACCCAAAATACAGTCTTGCACAAAGATATTAAACTTGTGTATGTAGTCTTTGACGCATAGACGTTAAACAAGTGTTGGCTGGGAGGTGCTGCCTTTAGTCTAGTCTAGGAGTTCAGTTAGGCAGTAGTGTAAGTCCTAAGTTGGGTGGGTTTGCATAAAGTGTTGTATAAATCAAAGTCTTTTAGTGAATCCTACCCGAGGTGGTAGAAAGGGTGACGTAGGAGCAGTTGAAGTCTCCGAACATCCATAAACATATCTTGTGTATTTTCCTGTTTAACTATTGTTTTCAAACTGATTTAATCAGTTAGAGCATCCGTCAGTTTAGCTTTCATCATAATTGAACTGATATATGATAGAACTGATCCACTGCTTTTCAGTTATTCAGATTACACAAGTTAAAAGACGTTCAAATATAGCAGCTTTCTTCACGAAGAATTATTTCGAGTATTTTCTGCTTGGTACTTTAACCAAACTCGATTTAATTCATCGGTGTTAACATTCTTAGAACACGAGTTATTGTAGCTCTTGGAAAATATTGTGTTTGAAGCATCTATGGTGCCCAGCACACGATCCTTCAGATACTCTATAATTTAACTGTCAAATCTTTAAAGACATACCAATATTTTCCCCCGACAATACCCACATCTTAATACATATTGCTATTTTTTATGAAATAACTAACATAACATTTGGTGGAATCATTCCAATAAATGTAATCACACTTGACATAAACATTTAATATATTTCAAATTACATTTTCAATGTAACTGAGCGAACGCTAAATGATCACGAGTTCGATTCTTCATACTAACACTTTTTCGATCGAGTCAGTCGTGCTTGACTTACTTAGTACGGTTTACTCGATTGACGGAATTTACATGCTAATGCGTTAAACTAGATAATTAAACTAATGAATGAGTAACCGCTACATGTTTACCAAAAAATAAATAAAACTCAATGTGCATGTACACATAACGATACATATATAACCGACTATTGTGATCTCTTGACACCCTGCGTGCGTATATATATCAAATTTTATTATATTATTTAGTTTTAAGTATAATAATTATATTGTTGTGAAAAAGTAAAAATTTACGGTAAAAAGTAAAAATCTCAAACTCTCAAAATTATCACACTACACACTTTATAATATTTTTCTCTCAACTCAATTGTGTTTTTCTTCACAAATGAGAGATATATTTATAGAAAATCTTTACAAATAATCCAAAAATAAAATCATCATTACCTACATCATCGCACACTAATTTTCAATATTTACAACTCTTATTTTCAACATTCAAATATTCAACATTCAAATATTCAACATACACATTTTAAATATTAATTTTCAAGACTCCCTCCTGTGATGATGATCATGATACGATGATGTCTTCATTACGTGTTTTTGTACTGCCTCATTAAAAACCTTACTAGGAAAAACCCATTGGGATAAAAACCATAGTAAGGGAAAAAGAGTGCAGTCACGTAAAATCCCTCTCATGTTGATACGAACAATTCTTCACAAATTTCGTAGATTGTGCATCCCAATATNTTCTCGTCGAATGATAATCCGCATGAGATTTGGATATGTTGGGTCATTGATTTTAACCACACACATTCACGGCTTGCTTCATGTAGTGCAATAATCTCGGCATGATTTGATGAAGTTGTTACGAGCGTTTGTTTCTGTGAACGCCAAGAAATTGCAGTGCCTCCACGAGTAAATACATATCCAGTTTGGGAACGTGCCTTGTGTGGATCAGATAAGTATCCAGCATCGGCATAACCAATTATACTTGGATTAGCATCTTTTGAATACAAAAGTCCCAAGTCTGTCGTTCCTCGTAGATAACGGAATATATGTTTAATTCCGTTCCAGTGTCTCTTTGTTGGATATGTGCTAAATCTTTCCAATAAATTTACGGCAAAAGATATATTAGGCCTTGTACAATTTGTAAGATACATAAGGGCACCTATAGCACTTAAATATGATACTTCTGGACCAAGAATATCTTCATCATCTTCACATGGACGGAATGGATCCTTTTCTATGTTTAATGATCTAACAACCATTGGAGTACTTAGAGGATTTGATTTATCCATATTAAAACGTTTAAGGATCTTTTCTGTATAATTTGTCGGGTGAACAAATATTCCACATTCTTTTTGTTTTATTTGCAAACCCAGACAATACTTGGTTTTTCCAAGATCCTTCATTTCAAATTCTTCCTTCAAGTATGAAACAACTACTTGAATTTCCTTTTTCGTTCCAATGATGTTTAAATCATCAACATATACAGCAATAATTACGCATCCGGATGTTGTTTTCTTAATGAAAACACAAGGGCATATTGAATTATTTACATATCCCTTTTTCATCAAGTGATCACTTAGCCGATTATACCACATTCGGCCGGATTGCTTTAACTCGTATAATGATCTTTGTAATTTCACAGAATAACATTCTCTGGGTTTTGAACTTTGTGCTTCAGGCATCTTAAATCCTTCAGGGATTTTCATATATATATTACTATCAAGTGATCCATATAAGTAGGCTGTAACAACATCCATAAGACGCATTTCTAAATTTTCAGATACTGCCAAGCTAATCAAATACCGAAACGTAATTGCATCCATCACAGGAGAATACGTTTCTTCATAATCAATTCCAGGCCTTTGAGAAAAACCTTGTGCAACAAGTCGAGCTTTATATCTTACTATTTCATTTTTCTCATTTCGCTTTCGAATAAAAACCCATTTGTATCCAACAGGTTTTACACCTTCAGGTGTAAAAACTATAAGTACAAAAACATTACGTTTATTTAGCGAATCCAATTCAACCTGGATGGCATCTTTCCATTTTATCCAATCCTGCCGATTTTTACATTCACCAAAAGATTTTGGTTCATGATCTTCATTATCATTTATGATGTCAATTGCCAAATTATAAGAAAATATATCATCATTTTTTTCTATATCTTTTCGGTTCCATATTTTTCTAGTATTAATATAATTAATAGAGATTTCATGATTCTCGTCAGTTTGTAGTTCTGACAGAACATTTTCATCATCATGTGTTTCTTCAGGAACAACATTCTCTATTTTGTGATCATCATGTGTTTCTTCAGGAATATCATTCTCTATTTTGTGATCATTGTGTTTCTCTATGAATTTTTTTTTTCGAGAATTTTTATCTNATTAAAATGACAATCAGCAAAACGTGCTGTGAACACGTCGCCTGTCTGTGGTTCAAGATATCGAATGATCGATGGACTATCATAACCAATATAAATTCCAATCTTTCTTTGAGGTCCCATTTTCTTTCGTTGAGGTGGTGCAATAGGCACATACACCATACATCCAAAAATTCTCAGATGAGAAATGTCTGGTTCTTTACCAAATGCAAGCTGCAATGGGGAGTATTTATGATATGCACTTGGTCTGATGCGAATTAATGAAGCAGCATGTAAAATTGCATGTCCCCATATAGAAATAGGGAGCTTTGTTTTCATAATCATTGGTCTAGCAATCATTTGCAGACGTTTAATCAATGATTCAGCCAATCCATTTTGAGTATGTACATGAGCAACAGGATGCTCAACAATGATTCCCATAGACATACAATAATCATTGAAAGTCTGGGAAGTAAATTCACCAGCATTATCAAGTCTAATTTTCTTGATTGTATAATCGGGAAATTGATTCCTCAATTTTATTATTTGAGCAAGTAATCTTGCAAATGCAACATTTCGAGTTGACAATAAACATACATGTGACCATCTGCTGGAGGCATCAATCAATACCATAAAGTATCTGAATGGTCCACATGGTGGATGGATTGGTCCACAAATATCACCCTGAATACGTTCAAGAAACATTGGTGATTCAGTTTGGATTTTGGCTGGTGATGGTCTTATAATAAGTTTTCCAAGAGAACATGCTTTACATTGAAACTTATTATTCTGAAAGATCTTCTGGTCTTTCAACGGATGACCATGTGTATTTTCTATAATTCTTCGCATCATTGTTGAACCAGGATGTCCTAATCGATCATGCCAATTGGTTAATATTGAAGAATTATCAACTACCATGTTTGATTCAATGGGACGTATATGTGTATAATGCAATCCAGTAGGGAGCATTGATAGTTTTTCAATCACATATTTCTTTCCTGATTTATATGTGGTAAAACACATATATTTCTCATTCCCTTCATTCATTGTTTGAGTATCATACCCATGAGAATATATCATTAAAAATCAACAAATTTCTTTTCGATTGTGGTGAATACAAAGCATCATTGATAAAAAATTTTGTACCATTAGGTAACAAAAATTGTGCTTTACCACATCCTTTAATCAAGTCTACAGGACCTGATATTGTATTCACCATTGTTTTTGTTGGTTTTAGTTCCAAGAAATATCTTTTATCTCGGAGGATAGTGTGCGTTGTACCACTATCAGGTATGCAAACTTCAGCTTGGTTCATAGCATTTTTCATATTCGAACTTCAAAAAAAATGTGCAATGAAATAAAATTACTAACAATACATTTATAAAAATAAAATACAATACCATACATATTTAAAATTTTAACACACGATAAAATATTATCATACAAGTACATGGAAAAATAAAATTTTTTTACATATCTATTCCACCAGCAAATTGGTCATTGTCTGATAAATCAATCAGAAAATCTCCAGCATCAAAATGAGTTGAATTATTCAAAGATTCATTGTGTTCAGTAAAATTGGTCTCCTTTTCTTTCCCCTTTAATGATTCTTTATAAAGTTTACAAAGGTGCTCAGGGGCTCGACAAATACGGGACCAATGTCCTGGAGTACCACATCTGAAACAAGAACTTTCAAATCTTTTTGAGTGATTCTCATTAACACTCATATTCTCATGATGCCTTTCGGTGGATGGTTTGGGACGCTCTTTTGAGATGAGTTATAGAAATAACTATCTCGATTATTTTCAAAACCACGGCCGCGTCCACGACCACTTCCACGTCCACGTCCACGACCTCGATTTTGTCCTCGACCAAAATCTTGTCTATAACTATGATTTTGGTTTCCAGGTTTACATTCATTTTTGCTTACGACATTTACTTCAGGAAATGCCGTTGAACCAGTGGGTCGTGCCTGATGATTTCTCATTAACAGCTCATTATTCTTTTCCGCCACGAGAAGACAGGCGATGAGTTCAGAATATCTCGCAAATCCACGCACTATATATTGTTGTTGTAGAGTTATATTTGATGCGTGAAAAGTGAAAAATGTTTTTTCAAGCATTTCCGATTCTGTAACCTCATGTCCACAAAATTTTAGCTGCGAGATTATTCGATACATCGCTGAATTGTAATCACTGACTTTCTTAGAATCTTGGAATCTCAACGTATTCCATTCATCCCGGGCGGTCGGAAGTATAACTTCCCTTCTATGTTCGAATCTTTCTTTTAATCCCTTCCACAAAACCATGTGATCTTTTTCAATCAGATATTTACATTTTAATCCGTCGTCGAGATGTCGACGCAAAAATATCATGGCTCTTGCCTTTTCTTATGATGTGCATATGCCATTTTCTTTTATGGTCTCATTTAGACCTAATGGCTCAAGATGCATTTCTACATCGAGAGTCCATGGCATATAATTTTTCCCCGTAATATCAAGAGCAATGAATTCGAGCTTTGCCAAGTTTGACATGGTAGTACTAAAAAAAATTACGATGCATTTTATTAGTTAATGAATATTACAATACAAAGTAATGTATAAACAACAAATACAAGCATTCGAAAAAATAAAGAAAACACACGAGGAGGATATTCTCCGATAAGTACAAGATTCGTGAGTATTATAACCAAAATAATTAAAAATAACTTTGTGAAAGCCATCTTCTTTTTTCTTCAAAAATTTGATGAAGAATAATTTTAGAGAATAAGAGAAAGTTGGTGTGATTGAATATGTTTGTGAGATCATATTTATAGGGCAACNAAAATTTATTTTATTATAACATTATATTATATATTAAGTATATACACAATAAATAAATAAATATTATTACTTTTGTTACCTTTTTCTTCTGTTTTGGAGCTTGGAAAAATATGGAGGACTTTTAGAGCTTCGTGCTGATACATGTTGTGAAAAAGTAAAAATTTACGGTAAAAAGTAAAAATCTCAAATTCTCAAAATTATCACACTACACACTTTATAATATTTTTCTCTCAACTCAATTGTGTTTTTCTTCACAAATGAGAGATCTATTTATAGAAAATCTTTACAAATAATCCAAAAATAAAATCATCATTACCTACATCATCACACACTAATTTTCAATATTTACAACTCTTATTTTCAACATTCAAATATTCAAGATTCAAATATTCAACATACACATTTTAAATATTAATTTTCAACATATATATTATTTTCGAATTTTGATTTTATTATATTTTATTTTTAGTCAATGACTAATGGCCACTTTTAAGGGAAAAAAAAAAAGAAAATCATAGGGACATATGGACATCGCGGCTTCAAATGTCTGAACAGTAGCCAATCATTCGCTTAACTTGTTCTTTTGATTCCATCGACGATTTCCCATAAATAATCGCATCTCATCATCTTGAAGTTAGTGTACTAGCTTAACTTCCACTCCACCCGCGGAAGAATGGAAGCGCCGCTTCTAGAGAAGGCCCCGCTGACTGAAGACAGCGGAGACTACGCAGCGTCGGACGGGCTGAGAACGTGGTGGAGAATCTATTGCGTAGAATCCGTGAAGCTCTGGGCCATTGGCGGGCCGATCGCGTTTCAAATCCTGTGCCAATTCGGGACCGGCTCGGTGGCGACTATGTTCATGGGACATCTGGGAGATGTCGAGCTCTCCGCCTTCACCATTGCTGTGTCAGTCATCGGAACCTTCGCTTTCGGATTCATGGTCAGTCAAATTTTTGTCTAAATTATTATATATTTTACTTCAATAAATCAAAATAAGCTCAAAATTTATTATTATATTTCAAATACATTTTTCATTGTTTTCGTTTGTGAAATAAAGTTTAATTTTGATAGCTAGCCCGTCTATGTCTTTGCTTCGTGCTAATGCTCTTGGAGAAGTTTTTCCTTGAAACATGAGGTTTAGTTCCTTATTTGAGGCAAGTCCAGCGCCGGGGGACCAAGCAGGGCATAACTAGCAGCATAAGAGGGCGGCTGCCGTTAGGTCACCTATTTTGAGTTGTGGGTTTTAAATGAAGTGGGTCTCTCATGTCATCAATGGATATTGACGTTATTTATGCTAACCGTGGTATTTTTAATTTCTTGATTGTAGATAGCCAATAATCGATGCAATACATTTACCACCACAAACCGGAAACGGTGTTGTCGGTGTTGTTATCTACCTAAATTGTTAGGTGATTGTCATACTACTTGCCGAGTGAAGCACTGAAGCTATGCCCCACCACATCCTGTGGATCTCACCATATCCACGTATTTTGTGAAACCCCGTACCAAATAAATGTCATAAAAGCTCTCGAACTTAGCAATAGTAGTGCTATGTTATTGGCAACATGGCAGAGAGAAGTGGGGATATATAGTAATGAACTCGGCTCGTATTAAACCCACCCTATTAGGGACAGGTTAGAACCAGTTAAGGGGGTCTACAAATAGGTCGAAGGATTGGACCCGTTAGGTTACTGGTCAGACTCGGATTTGGACAAACTTGTCACAGACCCGCGTTGTTGCCATGATGCCATCCTTAGATCCATGGATTATGAGATGACTACCCGCCGCGGGAGGTAGCTAAATGGGGGGAGATTTGTCTGGAGAGACCATTTTTGCAAGTAACCCGCTAAACGAACGGGATGGGTTGACCAATATACCTATCAATGAGGATTCACGTGACTTATTCCCACTCACCCGACAAGCAAGTGGTGCAACATCTCTTGTAAATAGGTCCCCACAAATGATTTCAAATTCCCTCCATTCAATTTCTATCACATACTCCATAGAAATAATTTCAAAATTGTATAAATTCGAGAGCAAGATGAATAGCTTCCAATATGAAAATCTTTTAACATTTTGTGATTCGTAGATAAGAAAAATTTAATTTTAATATCTTAAGACATTGATCGTTGTATTCTGGATGATATTTGACAACAAAGAGTGAGTTCAACTTAATCCTATGTACAACCATCCAATTAGAATTAATATGGCAATTCCCAAATGAATATGCATACACATGAACTCTTATATATGAGCTCCTCTCACGGACAATTTTGTGATATGAATCTTCAACCCGACCTGACCTATGAAAAATTATTATTTTTTTATGTTAAAAACATTATTTTTCACTACAGACATTGACCGGGTCAACCTTTCACATAAATATGAGTAACTGTTTCACTGAAGACTTTCTCAAAAATAATGAGACAAATAAAATGAGCAATCAATAGTTTCACTAGTTTGTCATATTTTCTTCCATTGATTTATTTTCTTTATGTAAAATTGCCAATATTGTAATTATATATAAATAGATTGATTTTAATTCGGACTATCTTGTCCATGCATTTTAAGTTGTCTAAACCATGAAAAATATTACTAAGTAACATATATTTCTTAGTATTTCAATTATTATTTTTTTTATTGTAATACCCAAAAAACTAAAAGATCAATTCAATTTTATATCGCATTGACATGTGCTTTATCAATTATTTGATTGCAAAAATGTGACGGTAATCTTGTCACATAAAACCTACTAGTTTTAAGGGATACGTTTATTTGAAAACCTACTATTATTTAGGTTAATAGCTAAAATAATTCTCTAAGTTTGTCTATTTTGTGTTTTGGTCCTGTAAATATTTAAATTTATGTTTAGGTCCTCGTTATATTTTTGGTTTTGGTCTTTTTTTTTACGGAGGACCGACGTGGCACCAGACACTTCAGCATTTCCAGGTGTCATTTCAGCATTTTCCGGAGTCAATTCAGCATTTTGACAAAAATGATTAAAATCCAAAACATAACCTAACTTAGAGGATTAAAACACACAACAGACAAACTTCTAAGACCATTTTGGCTATTTTCCCTATTATTTATGAGGAGAATAATTTTTTTGGTTCACTAACTTGTTCAATTTCACATTTTAGTTCAATAACTTGTCAAATTTAGTTTTTGATGCACTGATTTTTAATTTTCGGCCATTCTTCTCCAATTTTTGACTTAGTGTCGGATACGTCAGCAATATCTGATGTCACGTTAGAATTTCTTGTGCCACATCATCAATTTTCGCTGTCATGTCAGCATTCCGATGAAATATGACAAAGAAAAAATCAAAGTTAATGCACCAAAACTAAACTTTGAATGCTTAGTAGACCAAAATCCAAAATAAAACAAATTGGTTGACGAAAAAAGTTATTTTCCCTATTTTCTAGGTGAAATATTATTCATTTTTAAAAATAATTATCTATTGTAAAAAAATCCTATGTCCATGAGATATGGGATGGATGAATCTAGGTAGAACGGGTATTTGACTCGTTTGCAACCCTAGATTTGTTAAACCTCAACCGTCGGTCACAATCTCAAGATTTAGATTTAATCCCCACGATCTAGAATCATCCAGCCCATTCGATAATCATCCAACTTTTGTGATTGCACCCACTTGCGAACCATCGCATCCTTTCGATCGTGACCTTTTAGATCACGATTCAAAAGCTCGTAACCGCTGCCATCTCACAATTACGGGTGGCGCCCAATCGCTCGCCACATCACCCAATCATTGTGCCACTCCCCACATGACCCAATATTTGCCATGTGTGCATGGATTGTACCAATTGCCACGTCATCAAACCCCATTTCAGAGTTGTATAAGAAAAGACTTTTCATGCTCCCCGCGACGATCTCACCTTCGTTGCTCTTGGCATGACTTGGTCTGAACTTAAGTATAGCATACTCTACAAAACTCTATACATGGAAGATTATTTTTCCAAGTAACACGGGACAAAGTGATACGATTCTTCAATCACGAAAAGAAAACGCACTCAAAAACAGAGTCACGCCCTCGATTCGATGAACAAAGAACGTTGGGTTGTCCCGATCTTTTGAAACAAGCAACGGCTTTTGTGATATTCACCTCTAAGCGATGAAAACTTAGCAACAAATATTCACGATAGAAACAATCGAATTTTAGACGAACCTTCAAAGAACTCATCTTTGACAATCCGTGCGAAAACAATTGACAAACGCCACAAAGATGAAATCTTTGATAAGTTTGATTTTAAGAACAAAGCAAAAGCCTTGAAAGTTTGAGAGAAAACTCAAAATATTTTTATAAAACTCAAAAGTAATTGTTTTTACAATGATAAAATTCATCTGTATATAAAAATTACAACCAAAAACGCAATCTAGGGTTTCTAGGAAAAATCTGAATGGCGGCGCGCGTGGGTGCGCCTGATCACGCGTAGGGACGCTTGATCACGCGCAGGGGCGCGCCGCGTTATGTCTTGGACCAGCGCGGGGCCCGCGGTTGCGCCTGATCACGTGCGGGTGCGCGCAGGGATCACGTGCCAACCGTTGTCCTCTCGGGCCATTTTGCACTCATATGCTTGGTTGTTCGGGACTCCTTCATTATATTCTTTGTTGAACTCCACCACTTGCTTGGATATGCTTGATTCATCATTATTGAGCACAATCAAGCTTGAAAGTCTGAAGCAACACTGCGTCTTAAATCTCCTTCCAACCATTAGCACGCCACGCCCGGCCAGATTCATATCACAAAGTCCCTCCACTACTTTCACAAACGATAATGAACCATTAAAGGCTACAAATGTTTAACTTTGAAAATTAATTTCTCATTCACCCTAAATCGAAATTGAGCAAATTAAGAGATTCCAATTTTCAAGTCATTTTCATTTTTTATCGGACGAATAACTTACTATTAACTTTCGAACATTAATTTGGCCTAAACCCAATTTCCAACAATTAATGTATCTTGAATTTTGGCACAAGGTTAAGTAATTTTTTCTCAAGCTCCATATCTTTAAGTTTTTTACTTCAATCTTTGTTATACATGCATTAATTAAAAATTAAAGATGTTAATAAAATATTATGATATTATGAATATAATTGTCTAATGGATTTGTTAACTTTGTGCGGGCGGATTTCGGTTTAAGTTTAAACTATTTTCACATTCGTTGGCATAATGTCCAAAGCCCTGTTTGCACATTCGTTGGCATAATGTCCAATCATACTTTTTCGGATACAGCTGGTTCTTCCCTTCTTTCTTTTGCCGAAACTGTCCTGGGACTGTGAACATCTGAGGTTTTTCTGGGGCTGTGATGCTAGGAAATTTAGATGGCTGTACAGTCTTCTTTTTGTCCCTAATTCTTTTCAAATAGTCTCCAAACTTCTTCGTGATATATGAAATAGAGTCTTCACAAAGGTCCGACTCATTTACTTCTTGTGACAATTGAAGAAGATCATTATAGGAGTCATTTGATACCTAGAAAACGATCGTTTTACCTTTGTCCTTCTTCTGCATATCCATGTTCATCTCGAAGGTGCGGAGTGAGCTTATCAAATCCTCGAGTGCAATTAGAGTTGTATCCTTTGCTTCATCAATTGTACAAATTTTGATGTTGAACCGTTCGGGCAATGATCTGAGAACTTTGCTGACCGACCTTTCATTTGAGATTGGATTGCCTAGGCTGAAAGCTTCATTGGCAATCTCTCTGAGGCGTCTGTCATAGTCGATGATAGATTCAGTTTCTTCCATCCTCAGATTCTCAAATTTGGATGCCAGCATTCTTAGTTTCGTTCTTCTCACACTTTCCGAGCCTTCACAGTGTTTTTGGAGAATTTTCCAAGCATCCTTAGCTAATACACAGTTTGTGATCAGGCTGAACATGTTCAGATCGACTGAGGTGAAAATGGCATTTAGGGCCTTCGAGTTGTGGTTCGAGATCTGTACTTCTTCAACAGTCCACTCATTTTCAGGCTTTATCAGGGTATCACCATCTTCGTCTATCTTTTTTGGTGGACTCCAACCGCTGACAACACGCTGCCAAGCTCGTTCATCTATGGGTATAATATATATTATAATCGTCACCTTCCATAGACTGTAGTTAGATCCATCCAAAACTGGTGGTTGAAGTGCTGCGTTTACGAGTGACGCGTCCATCAAAGAGATCTGTTAAACAAAATAATCATGATCAGCACTTAGTATATCAAGAGAAGGCTCTGATACCACTTGTTGGTATGAGAATATTTTGTTTAACATAAATTATGAAGAATATATGAGAATTTGTGTGTATCAGATTTAAATGTTGTTCCAAATATCGTAACACTTGGCACAACACGCAGCGGAATAATATAACACAAATAAATAGCTTAACCTAAAATAACTCATAATTAATTGTGCACAAGTATAAATATTTGTGCGGGTGCGGGGCCTCAGAGTAAAATAATCACTAGAAAATAACTTTCAGTTTACAAAAACCAATTCCTAGTGATTTTAATGAAAATCAATTTTCTCAACACGTTGAGAAAATAACATTCATTCTAAAACAACTAACAACTCTAAAACGTATTCAAGAAAGGAAGAACGTGATGCCAAAAACTGGAGCAGCAAAACTTGATCTTCAGCCAACACTTGCATGCGTGTTGTCTGCAGATGTCTCCAACAATCACGGCAATATGTGCAACAGCACTCTTCAAAACGGCAACGTCCTTGAGAATTATTTGTCTCTGAAAACCACGATGTGCAAAAGTGCACCAGTAAGCAGCCAAGAAAACTTCCAAGCGAAGAGTCAAACGTCACGAAAGCGATAAATCGAAGAAGACATCTCTTTCCTTGGCTTGTGTCTTTTATTCATAATTATCCTCATCTCACAAAGAAATCTACAAGATATGGAAATTAGAAGTTTTATTAGAAGTCACCTCTTTTTTAAATCAATAATACCATATCATAAAAATCTTTTATCATAAATATAAAATCTAGAAAAGCAAAACCATTAATTTAATATGTCATGCAATCTTATCAATAAGGAAGTTAAATTTAAAGAAAAGATTATTTCAAGGAACAAATTGTATCTTAGACTCCAAGATTATTTTTCCTTTCACATTCAACCCCCATATATTTATATTTTACACTTCATCCCTTGCATGTTATCATTTTTGTAGTTGATAAGAGTGATAGGTGTCAAAGATATTGCATCCTCCTATGGTCGATTAACAAACCACTCTTTTGGGGTTAATTTATTTGGCTGCATCCATTTCTTCTAACACATGTTTAAATTTCTCTAGCCGGTCTTCAGAACGTTTTATTAGATTAATGAAGATTGAGGTGATATGAAATTGGTCCTGTAATATAATGTATTCAATGTAAAAATCAGAAAATTTATGAGTAGAAAACAATCAAGAAATGAATTAGCACAAGGAATTGAACTAGAAGATAAAAGACGCAAGAATTTAATGTGACTTGATTATGATTAACCTACATCCATGGAATTAAGCAGCCAGCACCACAAACAAATCTACTATGAAATTGAACAAGGTTCCAGAGTACTATATGCCTTACAAAGCGAAATATTTAACTTGCTACTTGCATACTACAGGAAGTTCTAACTGCAGCAACCAAGTTGACAGAACAAGACTTGGACGTGAATTAGTAGAAAATTTGAAATGTCTGTCGTTCAGTGGCAGATCATATTAATGCGACCTAGTAAAACATACTAGAATAACCCAAGCGTATTTCATTTAACGGTCATCATGTACATCTACATGATAGTTGCGTGCATTTCTTGTTACCGACTCTAATCTTGTAGAGTTTGAGCTGGTTATTCATTGCTTTATGTAGCTCGGAATGGGGAGTGCCCTCGAGACACTGTGCGGTCAGGCATTTGGTGCTGGACAAGTTCACATGCTCGGTGTTTACATGCAACGCTCGATGATCATTCTGTTCTCCTTTTGTGTTGCCCTTTTGCCTGTCTACATATTTTCCACCCCAGTTCTTAAGCTCGTCGGACAAGAAGAAGAAATTGCTAATGTTGCAGGAGATCTTACAATTCTAATCATCCCTCAGTTGTTTTCTCTTGCTGTTGTTTTTCCGACCCAAAAATTTCTTCAGGCACAAAGCAAAGTTATTGTCCTTGCTTGGATATCAGTGTCCGCACTGATTTTACAAGCCTTTTTATGCTGGCTTTTCATTTATGTACTCGGGTTCGGAGCTACTGGTGCAGCTGTAGCTATTGATCTGACAAGTTGGACTTCAGCAGGCTTACAGTTTCTTTACGTGATCGGTTGGTGTAAGGATGGATGGAGGGGTTTCTCATGGGATGCATTCAAGGATATCTGGGGTTTTTTGAAGCTGTCACTCGAATCTGCTGTTATGCTTTGCCTGGAAATTTGGTATATGATGAGTATCATTATTCTCACTGGTAATCTTGACAATGCGGTCACTGCAGTGGGAGCCCTTTCTATCTGGTGAGTTCTATTCATGTAACATAATTATTTGCTTAGTATTTTTTTCCTCATTTTATTTTGTTTTCAGATGTTAACAAATGTATCCTTTTTTTAATTCCTCGTCCAGCACAAATATTGATGGTTGGGAAACCATGGTTTTTGTAGGAGTTAATGCTGCTATAAGGTAAAATAGACCTAAGGGAAAAGCCATATAATCTTGCTTTTTTGTTTTCTTCTAAGTTCTTTATATGTAATTAATTGTTTGAAAACCGTTGTGCCTTGCCATTGTATCTATTTCAGCGTACGGGTTTCGAATGAACTCGGCATGGGACATCCAAGAGCAGCCAAATATTCAGTCTATGTGACGATCTTTCAGTCACTACTGATTGGGATTCTTTGCATGATTGTCGTACTAGCAACTCGAAATTATTTTGCTATCATTTTTACGAGTAGCGAAGAAATGATACGGGCTGTGGCTCATCTTTCACCGCTCCTTGGAATCACAATGGTTCTCAACAGCCTCCAGTTAGTGATATCTGGTATCATAATATTCAATAATTTACTAGCAACTTATATGCATCCGAATCACTGAACTTACTACAGATGCTCTGATACTTGTTCGTATCTTGAACTCATTGGTCGAACCACCATGTAGGCGTTGCCATAGGAAGTGGATGGCAAGCCCTCGCGGCGTACATTAACTTGGGTTGCTATTACGTGTTCGGTTTACCTCTAGGATACGTTCTTGGTTATGTTGCTGATCTTGGAGTTCTGGTAAAGTACTATCCCGAAATCATGCCTCTACTTTATGATTTTCGTGATTTTTTTTTGTTTCGGGTTGTAACAGTGGCTTTAGAATTTTCCTATTTTCAGGGGATATGGGGAGGCATGATAGCTGGAGCAGCTTTGCAGACATTGCTGCTGTTTGTTGTAATTTATAAAACCAACTGGAACAAAGAGGTAAGTGCTTGTTATATATAAATTATCAAACAAAACTCACTGATGAAAAATAATAATTAATATTACATGTATATACATTCGTGGTTGTAGTGTCGCATAATGTCACCAAATTTGTGATTTTTTTTAAAGTAAAATTTGTGAATTTCTAGTAGCTTATCATGAAATTATAGGTCGAGCAAACGACAGAGCGAATGAAAAAATGGGGAGGCGAAGACATTGCAACTAAAGAAGGTCGATCCGAAAATTTTGAAAATGGAGAGGTTTAAGATGGTCAAAGAGGTAAGGTTCCCTCTTTTTTTTTTTAATAAAAAATATGTGATGTAAAATTATCTATTTGGGTATTGGTTATGAAATTAGACGAGATTTGATGTAGTTCAATAAATTGCCTATTTTACACTTTCAGTCTTATTTAAGAGTGCTGGCTGATTCGGTGAAGGATGACATTTCAAATATATGTGTGTCGAGTGTCATGTCCGTACTCTAAATAAAAAAATAAAACAAAAAATGCAAAAAGTGTCACCTTATACAATTTGGGAAGTTTTTCTTTATTTCATGTGGTTTTTATGTATCTTAGAAAGGTTAATTGATCTCAAGACCACACTTCACACCATTTCTTATTGACTTCGTTTTCTTAAGCAAGTGTATTTCGTTATTTAGGATTTTTCTGTCCAAGTTGTGTTCCCGCAATAAATTCAGAAGGCAATGTTGTTGTAGAGATAAACGTTCTTTCTTATTTTCTTGACCCAAATTAGATTTGGAGTGGAAAGGCTTCGCCCCTCCAAAAAAAAAAAAAATGATAAACCAACAATGCATTTCAGGTTTGGTTCTATAAAACTGAGTGTGAAACTACTTTTCCATCTTCTGCCAACTCATAATCGAATTTTTGGGGAGTGATTCATAACATGCAAATGTTGCATTAGTGAATGAATTAAGGAATAACCTCAACTTCATTTTGTTGAAATCTCCAAATTTGCCAACTCACCCGCATTGGATGGTGAATATGGGTATATGCTCCAATGTTGGATTGATTTTCCCCATATAACTAACTGAAATCCGGTATTCTATAACCCCTAGGATATAGGTTGTTGATATGCATGTAATCTGGGTATGGTTTGTGGAATTCTGAGAGGCCTATTTGTCTTAAGGTCGACTCATACAACTCTTGAATAGATAATAGTGTGCACCTCGAGTGTTCCAATCACCATCAACTCTCTGAAAAACCATATGTGTCTTTATCTTTATAAGCACTGGGTTGGTACTGTCACGTTCCGAGATGCATGACATGAACATCGATAATGTTTTCTGAATTCTATAAATAAATTAACCAAAAATGCTAAACCTTAACAATATTTTAAATCTAAAATAAATTTTGTTTAATGAATTCATTGTCTTACAAGCCAATGACAAAAAACCAAATCCAAATATTCAAATAAATTTCAACACTACACAAAGAAATAGTAATTTCTTAGTCAAATCATCATCCCCAAAATTCAGTCGATTCTTGATCTTTTATCTCATTCTCACCTGAAATGAAATATAAGGGTTGAATGATATGATCGTCATTTAGTAATTGGAGGGAAAATATCTTCAAGTCTAAAAACATCATAATATTTTATACGTTACTAAATATGTTAGGATCGATATGACGGGTGAAAGTGTTTAGATGGGAGGTTGAATAAACACTTCAAGATTTTCAATTCTTTTTCGATAGGGTGAATTAATTTAGTGATAAATTGAATTCAAGAATCTTGTTGTCAATGTCAATCAGTTAACTAATATAGTGCGGACATAAACTGACTGACAGATTGAATACTCAAAGAATAATTTCAACAATGAACACGAAGATTTTATGGATGTTTGGAGACTTCAAATGCTCCTACGTCGTCACTCCTTCTATCACAAATATAGGATTTCACTAAAAGACTTTGATTGATTACAGAAACTGTAATAACTCACTTCAGTTTGGTCTTAAACACTGTCAAACTGAAATTCTTAGTATCTTTACAATTTATCAGTACACAACTGATTTTCTTATCTTGGCACAACTGATCTTACGAGATCGAATACAAAGATGTAACGTGCTAGTGTTTTTTCTCAGATGATAGCGTGAAAGCTATGAATACTACTGTTAAGTGTAAGCTTTTCTGCACGAATGTTGAGATTGAACTTGTAAGCTTGAATTCAAAATTAACTCAGAATAATTGTGCAAAAGTCTTTGTCTCAGCTGAACTTCACGACTATTTATAGGCTTTGCTTCCAACGGTAACATTGTATGCGTTTAAATGATTTATATCCGTTGATTTTTCCTTTTTGAACGTGTAAACATTCTTCTATCAATAGTACACTGTTGCATTATAATATGCGGCGCTCCCACTACGAGTTACAGTCAGATTTTGTACAAATTGTCGGTTGTTGGCTACACTCTTAACTGATGATGTGTTAAACTGATTATTAGTTGATCAGTTGAGCTGACTGTATAACTGATAAGTTCTAATTGATACTTTAGTTATCTATACAGATTCAGTTACCTTCGATTAGTTCCGTTGCCTTCAATTATTTAGCACATTAACTATCAGTTCGAGCATCTTTAGTTTTAGGATCGAATTAATTTAGTTGAGTCGATCAGTTCTGCAATCTTTAAAAGCTTTATTTGTCAAACTCCGAAATTCTAATTCCAACAATTTCATCTTTTTTGGTGTTTGACAAAACATATAATTCAAGAACTGATGAACTCCATCGCAGATAAAATAATCTGAATTATTGTAGATAAAATAATCTTTCTTTGTACAGATTCGTACAAGTAAAGAATGAAAGAATGAAAGAATGAAATAACTGTCAGCTAAAATTAATCTTTCTCTGTACAGATTCGTACAAATCAAAGAGTTCAAGATGAAATACTGTCTTCCAACTGATCATGCTGCTGTTCACTTCTTTGCTCTTTTATCAGCAGGTCCTTGATTAGTATCAGATGGTTGACTCGATCTTTCCTTTGATTGCTGCTGTTGTTCTTCTTCTTTCCCCTTTTTGTCAACACCAGCAAGAGCAAAAAGAAGGCAGACTTCCGAGCTGACTTGATATATAACATTCAACATATGTTCTTGCATCAAATCCATCCTCTTTGACATACTTGTGTGCATAAAGTCAATTCTGTTGATAAGCATGTCTTGAGTCTGGAGGAGAGCTGAAACTTTCACTCTGTCCTTCAACTGATGTACGAGGAGAAATAGTGAAGTGATATCATTTGTAACCTGCTTGAGGTTCTTCATTGTATTCTCTTTCGTAGAATCGATCTTAAGTGTGTGCGTCAGCTAGGTTGACTTCATATCGGAGATAGTTGATATAAGATTGTGTAAACTGGACTGAATTTTTTCAAGCATGAGGTCAGTAGCCATAGGTATTTCAGGAGACAAGATTTCAGATGCAGCTGTAGCTTTGCCCTTGTCTTCTTCACTGAAAATTACCATGGCTAAATGTGGTGATTCAGTCTCAGTTTGGTCTAGTTCTGTGACAATTTCTTCAATTACTTCTTGCCGACGATCTTGAACTGAGGTAGAAGGCTGAGCAGCAGTGGAGCTGGATGGCACATCAGTTGGCACTTGTAAATCAACTTTTTGTTCAGAGTGCAACTGGGCCGTTTCAGCTTGATTTTGTTGTTCAGTCTTGGTAACTGACTAAACCAATTCTTCAACTTGTTCCATCATAGCCTCCAAGGCTACTTGTTCTGGCAAGCTTTGACATACATCTGTCTCAGTTGGCTCGAAATTCAGCTGGACGTCAGTGGCAACTGATTGAATGACTTCATCAATGTTGGCCAGTGACAACTCAGCGTCTGTGAACAGTTGAAGACTGACTGGAGGATATTTTGGAGGAGCAGAGGATGAGGATGAGGATGGTTGATTATCCTGAGAGATATGAACAACCACTGGCTCAGAGTTTTGTTTAGCAATTGCCTCCTTGGATGGCTCTGACTGAACTCCAGATGGCTGAGCCTGCTACAAGGATGTTGGACTTTGGGAATCAACTGATATATACAATTGTTGATCAATTTCCCATACTTTGATCTTCATTTGCAGAGATAAAATGAAATGTCTACTGTTTAAAATGCTACTATTTTTTTTGAAAGCTAATACTCAAAAATTGTATCTAAATGCATGCATACAATACCGCTGAAAATGTACATTTATAAAATAGTAGCAATTAGCAAACAGATACAAAAATACTACAGTTTTAAAAATAAACAAATCGTCAAACCCCGACATGTTTTAAAATAATGCAAATATGATACGAGTAAAAATCCTCATAACCATCAACATGTCAAAACGTAGCGCATAAAATATTCATGTCCACTCCAAACTCAAAATGTGATGTGTGGAAAAGATGGTCCTCGGGTTCGCGTGCGCACATCCAGCCTCGCCGCCTCCTCATCAACATGTTCACATGCATCATTCATCACCTAGTGAGTTTAAAGACTCAACACACTTGTAACGCTAATAGCAAGTACATATATATAACATGCAACAGTGAAAAGTACCGTACTAAAAATACATTTCATGAACTTGAAAAGAAACATGAACTTAAACATTTCATATCATAGTATAGCGTGACAAAAACATCTCATCATATCATCATATACTTGTTCATTTTCCATAATTGAATTCAGTTCGTTATTTGTGACTTCCGTATCATCTCTATTAGATGGATCCATCTACATATAACCGTGGTAATCGGCGGGCGGGACATCAACGACAGTATTACCCATCCACTGAGCCTTGGCCTTACAGCTCATCGTACACATATATCGTCAGTTACAACAAACTCTCATCATTCCAAAACACCATCATTTTTATCACTTATAAAAACCTGCATATACGTAATTTTCCTTAAAACCATGCATACAACGTATTTATCATATTTACCAAAAAAAGCCATATACGTGATACATAAACATTTAAAAACATGATAAATTTGTGATCAGGGCGCTGTTAGGACTAAAAACTCGACCCGGGTGCAAAATGATCATTTTTTCCCTGGAAACCCTAAATGACCATTTTACGTCTGGATCTCAAAATTTCGACCTGAAGCTAATCGAAATCCTTAAAACACCTAAAAACATAATAATAAGTATTTCTTAAACGTAAACTCGAGCTCTTTACAAAACTTATACGATTCGTTTTAAAACTTGGACCGGGGTCCCGGTTTTAACCCGAATCAACCGGAAAATTAACCAAATTTTTCCCAACTTAAACCATGACTTTAACCTACACCACCAGCCCTTAAACCACTCTTTTCAGACCCCTTATGACCTACGAATCACGCCTGGAAGCTGCTGGAAAATTCTAGCGCATTGAAACCTACAAACCCTAACACGCCAAGCCACTAACATTCGACTCTAGCCTACTCTAAGCCAGACCAGCTTTAAAATGCTACTATTTTTTTTGAAAGCTAATACTCAAAAATTGTATCTAAATGCATGCATACAATACCGCTGAAAATGTACATTTATAAAATAGTAGCAATTAGCAAACAGATACAAAAATACTACAGTTTTAAAAATAAACAAATCGTCAAACCCCGACATGTTTTAAAATAATGCAAATATGATACGAGTAAAAATCCTCATAACCATCAACATGTCAAAACGTAGCGCATAAAATATTCATGTCCACTCCAAACTCAAAATGTGATGTGTGGAAAAGATGGTCCTCGGGTTCGCGTGCGCACATCCAGCCTCGCCGCCTCCTCATCAACATGTTCACATGCATCATTCAACACCTAGTGAGTTTAAAGACTCAACACACTTGTAACGCTAATAGCAAGTACATATATATAACATGCAACAGTGAAAAGTACCGTACTAAAAATACATTTCATGAACTTGAAAAGAAACATGAACTTAAACATTTCATATCATAGTATAGCGTGACAAAAACATCTCATCATATCATCATATACTTGTTCATTTTCCATAATTGAATTCAGTTCGTTATTTGTGACTTCCGTATCATCTCTATTAGATGGATCCATCTACATATAACCGTGGTAATCGGCGGGCGGGACATCAACGACAGTATTACCCATCCACTGAGCCTTGGCCTTACAGCTCATCGTACACATATATCGTCAGTTACAACAAACTCTCATCATTCCAAAACACCATCATTTTTATCACTTATAAAAACCTGCATATACGTAATTTTCCTTAAAACCATGCATACAACGTATTTATCATATTTACCAAAAAAAGCCATATACGTGATACATAAACATTTAAAAACATGATAAATTTGTGATCAGGGCGCTGTTAGGACTAAAAACTCGACCCGGGTGCAAAATGATCATTTTTTCCCTGGAAACCCTAAATGACCATTTTACGTCTGGATCTCAAAATTTCGACCTGAAGCTAATCGAAATCCTTAAAACACCTAAAAACATAATAATAAGTATTTCTTAAACGTAAACTCGAGCTCTTTACAAAACTTATACGATTCGTTTTAAAACTTGGACCGGGGTCCCGGTTTTAACCCGAATCAACCGGAAAATTAACCAAATTTTTCCCAACTTAAACCATGACTTTAACCTACACCACCAGCCCTTAAACCACTCTTTTCAGACCCCTTATGACCTACGAATCACGCCTGGAAGCTGCTGGAAAATTCTAGCGCATTGAAACCTACAAACCCTAACACGCCAAGCCACTAACATTCGACTCTAGCCTACTCTAAGCCAGACCAGCTTTAAAATGCTACTATTTTTTTTGAAAGCTAATACTCAAAAATTGTATCTAAATGCATGCATACAATACCGCTGAAAATGTACATTTATAAAATAGTAGCAATTAGCAAACAGATACAAAAATACTACAGTTTTAAAAATAAACAAATCGTCAAACCCCGACATGTTTTAAAATAATGCAAATATGATACGAGTAAAAATCCTCATAACCATCAACATGTCAAAACGTAGCGCATAAAATATTCATGTCCACTCCAAACTCAAAATGTGATGTGTGGAAAAGATGGTCCTCGGGTTCGCGTGCGCACATCCAGCCTCGCCGCCTCCTCATCAACATGTTCACATGCATCATTCAACACCTAGTGAGTTTAAAGACTCAACACACTTGTAACGCTAATAGCAAGTACATATATATAACATGCAACAGTGAAAAGTACCGTACTAAAAATACATTTCATGAACTTGAAAAGAAACATGAACTTAAACATTTCATATCATAGTATAGCGTGACAAAAACATCTCATCATATCATCATATACTTGTTCATTTTCCATAATTGAATTCAGTTCGTTATTTGTGACTTCCGTATCATCTCTATTAGATGGATCCATCTACATATAACCGTGGTAATCGGCGGGCGGGACATCAACGACAGTATTACCCATCCACTGAGCCTTGGCCTTACAGCTCATCGTACACATATATCGTCAGTTACAACAAACTCTCATCATTCCAAAACACCATCATTTTTATCACTTATAAAAACCTGCATATACGTAATTTTCCTTAAAACCATGCATACAACGTATTTATCATATTTACCAAAAAAAGCCATATACGTGATACATAAACATTTAAAAACATGATAAATTTGTGATCAGGGCGCTGTTAGGACTAAAAACTCGACCCGGGTGCAAAATGATCATTTTTTCCCTGGAAACCCTAAATGACCATTTTACGTCTGGATCTCAAAATTTCGACCTGAAGCTAATCGAAATCCTTAAAACACCTAAAAACATAATAATAAGTATTTCTTAAACGTAAACTCGAGCTCTTTACAAAACTTATACGATTCGTTTTAAAACTTGGACCGGGGTCCCGGTTTTAACCCGAATCAACCGGAAAATTAACCAAATTTTTCCCAACTTAAACCATGACTTTAACCTACACCACCAGCCCTTAAACCACTCTTTTCAGACCCCTTATGACCTACGAATCACGCCTGGAAGCTGCTGGAAAATTCTAGCGCATTGAAACCTACAAACCCTAACACGCCAAGCCACTAACATTCGACTCTAGCCTACTCTAAGCCAGACCAGCTTTGAACCAGCGTATCCTAGGATCAAGCTCGGACCGAGAGTGCCCTACTGGACCAACCTTAGCCATGCCTACAGCTCCATGTGCTCAGCCATGCGTGAGGTACCCAAAACAAGCCCCACAACTCGATTCTCCCTAACACACGCACCACAACCGAATCCTAGGCTGTGACTAGCCGTGGTTGAGCCATCATGGACCACGTCTCAGACCCCTTAGGATCCTCACGGTTTCTTGGATCGGCTCTCTCACAGCTGGTTCCATTCCCCCTTGCCCGATCTATAAGCCACGCAACAAATTGCGCCTAGCTTCGATCGTCCCTCGGCCAAAGTAGATCACGCCTCAACTACAGCACCATGACACCTAACCCTCGACGTGTACAACACCTTAGCAACGTAAACCAGCAGCCCCTTACACAACAATTCAAGAAAAACATGAGTTATATGCGTATACATGCGGATTTCGTGACAACCGAATGCATAAATGATTAATATGAAAGAACTACGAAAATCTTCATACAAGGCACACACATCAGCATAAATACAACATGAATGATGAGAAATAAAAGATACATGGCGTGCCTTAACGTTTTTATGCTTGAAAACTCAAAGATACGCGCGTAGGACTAGTACCGGAGAAGCGGGGAAGATGCTTGCTTTGAAAATTATGGATGAACCGAGGTGGCTGCTGAAGAAAGCTTCGAAATAGCTGCTGAATGAGAGAGGAGGGGCAGCCATTTAGTGTATTTATTCGAAATAGCTGCTGAATGAGAGAGGAGGGGCAGCCACTTAGTGTATTTAGGTTTAGGGTTTGCTAGGGTAGAGTTTAGGTTAATTAAACATGCACTAGTGGGCCCTAATTAAAATTAAAAGAGTTAAAAGAGTTTTGAGTTCATTAAGCATTAAAACAAGCCCATTAAGCTCAATAACACTCCCGAAAAATAATTCGTTTAGTTACGTTTAGAAAATATTGCTCGAACCCTCGAAAAGTCTCCTGATTCGCTAAATTTTGCGTACCGATTAAAAATATATTTCGACTAGTAAAAGTATCCACCAAGGTCAATTTTTCGAAAAATACATTTAAAACCACCTCATATTAAATAATTAAAATTAATTATTCAAATAAAAAAATTTTTCTTAATTGTTCTATGTCTCCGTTACTCGTTCGAGCGTGAAATGCAATTTAAAACCCTAATGCATGAAACTATAAAATACCCATGTAATAACACCTAACCATGCAATAATCATGCATTAAATGCATAAAAATCATTGAACACATATTTTAAATAAAACCCTAGATTGCATACAGTTGGGATACGTAGTTCGAATTCCCTGGACCTTACATAAAAGATCTGAGTCCAGCTGCTGGAAAACAGCTCTGTCATTGTAAGTAGTCGGACTGATCGGATCATAGTTCAGTTTCAGCTGAGTTGTTACTTCAGCCAGCTTCATCATGCGCATTAGATCAAAGAAATAAGATCTCCTTTCCATTGCTTGAGCACTAGCGACAACCTTGACTATCTTCAGGACCATTGTTTCCAGAGCGATGAACTCTTCTAAAATTGATTTCTTCTTCAGTCGTCTGACAAACATTTCAGTTCGAAATCTGAGCCATTCATCAAAATTTTCCAACTTTGATTTAGCAAACTCATTTATTTCGTTCTAGATAAGATCAATGTGAGTCTGAATCGGGTTGGTTGGCCTGGGCTCCTCAAACATCTTGCCCTTGTCTTTTGGATCAGTTAGGGCATGAGAGATACTCAGCCCTATGGTAGTTGCATCCATTTTGTCACGTATCACCACACTTTTTGGTCGAGCGATTGGCGGTACAGTTGGTCTGGTGACAGTGGTAGGTGGTGCGCGGATTCCAACAAGTTTCAGTTTTTCACCAGATTCGGTGACTATCTTCAATGGAGGATCAGTTGGCTTTTTATTTTGAGTCTCTTCAGCTGATTGTGCAATTGGAACTGCCGGAATAGGTATAGCAGTTAAGGGTGGTTCAGCTCCAGTTGGCATCAGTCTTTCAGCTGGAATGACTCCAACAACAACTGATTTGATCTTCTGAGACCTCGGTTTCTTCACAATCTTTGGAGATGGTGTTTTCTTTGATTCACTTTCACTGACAATCAGCTTTCTCTTGATTGTCATCTTCTTCACCAAATTTTGGTTCTGGCATTCTTCACCGATTTGGGAGTTGCTATCATTCCAATCTCTTGTTTGATTTTGGTGAATTTGTCATGTGAGATGTCCAGCTTTGTCTTCGATGGCTGAACATTTTTAGCGTTGGAACACTTTGAACTTAGCTGACTTCTCAGTTGAGTCATCCACCAGACCAGAACTTTTCAGCAAATAGCTGAGCCGCAAAGCGAAACCATTTGACTGCTTTGAAGATTGAACCATATTCTTCAGAATGTTGAAAATGATGGTTGACCAGCTCAATCTTCTGTCGTTTATGATTGCTGTCATGACTTGAAATTTCTCAAGGGTGAGGGCAGCAAATGAACTTGCCTTTGCGAGAACACCCTTGGTAACAATATCTGCCAGTGGTTGGATTTCTGGCTTCAGCTCTTTCTTGGGATCTGACACCTTAATCTTCTTTTTATCAGTAGATAACAGAGTCTGCATCTCTTCAATATCATATAATTTTATCTCAGAGAAGTGAGATAAACCATCAGTTGGCAGTTGAAAGAGGTTGCTGAAAGAGTCTTTGTCCACGATCAGCAGCTGATTATTGACGGTCATGACAATCTTGCCGTCATCAGAATTGGTACTGTTGGCATAAATCTCTTGAATTTCCTTTGGATATATTTCTTCAGTCCAGCAGAGTCAAGCTTCTGGAATACGCTCCTTACATGTTCATCAGAAACAGATAGGACTGAGCCGAAATCGATGGCCACAGTGTTCTGAATGAAAGCTGGGGTTTGTCTTGCCATTAGATTTAATTTTCTACGAACAAAGATTGCTCAGAGAGTTTGAATGTTCGAAAGTTAGAAAAGAGTAAAGTAAACTGAATGAGGACGGCACAATTATTTATGTTGTGACTATTCAAATTTTTGGACACGTGGCAGTCCGAGATTAATTTGAGTATATGACGTGTATTTCATATGTAAATATGGAAGATGAGTCGATTGAACTGCTTAGGATCAAATGTCCAATTAAAATCAATGAATAACATGATTAATGAAGTATTTTTAAGGTCACAAAATTTATTGTGGAATTTTAAGTGAATTGAGAATCAGTTAACATATATGATAAGATCGGTTAGGTCAGGAACTGAACGATCAGTTGAAAACAAAATCAGTTCAGTTTAATTATCAGTTAACCAATTTTAATTCAACGTTCCCCCTAAATATATGCAATAAATAAGATAAAAAAAATCTTATCCTTGGAAAATGAATCGACGACGGCTTACAGAGATATTTTCATATCCTCTGTCCAGATTAATGATTGCAACTCTTCGTATGGATCTGATTCTATAAATAAGAACAAATTAGTTAGATGCAAGATCACTTAGAAAATTTCAACAGATAATTCAGGGCAGCAGCAGATGGACAAAGCAAGCAGTTCCCATCAACCAAACTGCGCGGAGGAGTTCAAGCAGTCCATCGAGGTTGCTAGGAAGCTCAAAATAGAGGATAACGTCTTTTAGAAGACGCTATCTACCTGGACTAAGATCCAGGATTTGCGGTCCTCCCTTGTTTCCACGAGGAAATGAGTGGCAGCAATCAACAAATATCAATGGCATCTCCGCGTCGTTGATTCTAAAGACATCTTCAATGATGAAGATGTCTATCTCCTTATGCTCCTCAAGGAGCAGAAGGTTCTGAGAAGGATTGCCTTCTCAGAATACTTCATGAGAACCACCACGGGCAGATTAGCCGCTTGGATGTCCTTCTGGATAGATGTTGTATAGAAGGAAATCACGGTTGTAACAGCTCGATTATATCAATGAAAATTTTATTTTTATCAATGCTGTTTTTCCCTTTACTGCTTTACTATTTCCTGCATTCAAACTTGACAACAAATTAACATATAAAAATGTTAACAAGACTAAGCCAAATCAATTAAACCAAGACTTAGTCTTGGGTAATGGCTTGGTGAAGATGTCTGCTGCTTGTTGCTCAGTTGAGACGTACTCCAGTCTGATCTCTTTCTTGAGAGCATGATCTCTGATGAAGTGATGTCTGACATCGATATGCTTAGTCCTAGAGTAAAGAACTGGATTGTAGGTAATCGCAATGGTGCTTGTATTATAACAGAAGATTGGTGATTCTTCTGTAACGAGTCCATAATCTTTCAGTTGTTGCTGAATCCAGAACAGTTGAGCGCTGCAGCTTCCAGCAGCTAGATATTCTACTTCAGTTGTAGAAGTTGCTATGGATGTTTGCTTTTTGCTGAACCAGGAAATCAGTATTTCTCCCAGAAACTGACATGATCCACTGGTGCTTTTTCTATCAAGTTTACATCCTGCATAATCTGTCACGCCCCATGTCCGAAGCGTCAGTGACATCCGACATTGTTTAACAATTACTTGAAAACAATTAAGCCTCGCATCGAAATGTCAAATAACTAGTATTTTTCATAAATAAAAATTGTCTTTCCATTGACAATAGAATAAAAATTACATCAGAGTTTTGCGAAAGCGGAAACTAAACAAAAAGAAAGTAAGATGATCTTGATTCTTGATTTTGTTCATCGATCACCATCCCCAGAAGGCTTCTTACTCCTCCTCATTCGTTTGCTATTCATTTTTATCTGAAATTTGTAAGGGGTATGTGTTTTGGGAAACACTCAGCAAGTGGGAGTCGATCAATTTCCAATGATACATATAGAACTTAATCTTTAAAGCATTTCTTTAACAAACTTTCAAATCTTATTACTTTTAATTTATCATAACAGAAACGAATCAAATATGAGACAGAGGTGATCAGACGATTCAGAGCAGTTCAGAAACAGATCAGAACAATTCAGAACAAACACAATACTGTTATTCATCTCATTTCAATGGTCAAATTGTCCCCAACATGTCAGTCCTCTAAGGGGTGAGGCCAGAACACAGTTTTACACCCACCGATGGGGGCCAGACAGAACATGGTTTTATACCCACCAATTTGGGCCAGACAGAACACGGTTTTATACCCACTGATGGGGGCCAGACAGTACATGGTTTTATACCCATCGATGGGGGCCAGATAGAACATGGGGGGACAGACAGAATTACAATTCTCGTCCCATTTCAAATCGAGTTGTAACACTGCAACACAGAATTCAGATTTATCGGTCATAACTTATCATAATTTCAGACGGATACAGCGGAATCAAAGATTTTCGAAGAACAGAAAGAGTATATTATCGATTGAAATTTTAAAAGAACAGACTGATATTTTCGGAAATAAGGACACACACATGCAGGTCATGATATTTATATTCAAAGTTCAAAATACAATAAATTACGTAACAAAACCCACTTACTGTAATTTGGAGGTATGCTTCGAAACTCTTAGATTTTTTAGCGAGGTTTTCTTACGAAAATCCGGCAGCACTTCGACTTATTATTTGAGCAGATTACGCCTTTATTGCAGCAGCACTTCGACGTAGAACTTTAGCACTCGACAGCACGAAACTCCTCCTTGCCTTGCATTCGGCCGAGAGTCTTTTAGGGAGAGGGGATGACCGAATTTCTTGAGGTTTTTTGGGATAGTTTTTCATGCATGTAGGGGTCATATTTATAGGAGACATTTTGCGTCCCCTACCATATTTCCGTCCCCTTGGAGCCCAAGAAAGGATGTAATTGTGATCATAATTGTGGTCAAAGTATATCAAGCACCAAAGGTCATTTCCTGCACCATAAATATGTCATAGTTTCTTATCTCCTCCCTTAGCTCCTTCATTGGTTTTGTCAATGGTCATTTCTTGCATACTAAGTTTATCCAAACCTTTAACTCTTCCCTTAGCTCCTTCATTGGTTATCTTAATGGTCACTGTGAGGCCCGGGGCCGAAGAGGACGGGGGGTGATCGTCGGTGCCATCAGTTGCACGGACAATGAGCGGCTCCTGGCAGGCTTCTAGGTGGAGGGAACATGAATGAACCGATCCCACGCGGGAATGAGAGGGATTCCGAGACTGTTCAATGTAATGGACTGTACAGTTGAAGAAGGCTTATAAGATTTGATATGTACTACTCATACCACGAAGGTGCATCTTCTTTTCGGTAGCTCATCACATAAGAACTTCAAAGTTAAGCGTGCTTGACTTGGGGCAATTTTGGGATGGGTGACCTCCTGGGAAGTTTCCTAGGGTGCGTGTGAGTGAGGACATAAGCACGCTGGAAAGCCTCGTCTTGGTACAGTGAGGACAGTCGTCGAATCTGGGGCGTTACAGTCACTTCTTGCATAATAAGTTTGTCCAATTCCTTGGCTCCTTTTTTAGCTCTCTTTTTGATCTTGTTAGGACAAGCTTGGTTGAGCTTCTTTGAGCTGAAAGATCGAGTCCTTGAGCTGGGGTTTTACTCTTCCAGTGACGACTCTTCGATGGATGCGGTTACTTACAGCTTGGCTTCCCGTTGAGCTAATCCCCGAGCTTTGGAGCTACTTCCTCGAGTCAAGTTAGCTGAACATTTAAGTTAATATTCGAGTTTTATAGTTAGAATGAAAGTTTTGAGTTTAGTTTAAGCTTAGTTTCGAGTTTTTATTTCTTACATGATTTGCTACGGAAATTCCGGGTTCTCACATAATCTACATCTGAATAACCGATTAAATTGAAAGATGTATCCTTGTGTCACCAACCTTGCTTTGTTGTGCACAACTGAACAATCTTCGTCCAGTTTGTTTCTGTAAACCCATTTTGTACCTATAATTGTTTTTAAAAGTGATCTTGGAACTAAAGTCCAGACATTGTTATGTGTAAACTGATTCAGCTCTTCTTGCATAGAATTTATCCAGTTAAAATCAGTTAGAGCTTCATCAGTTTTCTTTAAAGTTGAGAAACAAATGCTGAGTGCACAAACAAATTGAACATTTGATTTATAGTTCTTATCAGATCAGATGAATTACCTATCACCAAATCTTGTGGGTGTGATTTATTCCATCTTTAGTTGGAACTACTTGGATCAATTTTAGCAACTGTTTCAGTTTGTAAATGAGCATTTCTTTCAGCTTCAGTTGCAACAGTTTCAGTTGGTATGTTAATAGCATCGCGTTGTTCCACTAACTGATTGTTAGGAACAACTTCCTGTTCAACTATTTGATCCACGACCTCTGGTTCTGGTATTTGAAGAATGTTTCGATTGATGTGAACTTCTTCTTCACTATAATCTTCCAAACTGATTTCTGTAAAGCGATCAGCTAGCTCAACTGGATCAATTGGCTTGTCAGTTAGTTCATATTCATCAAATACAACATGAATTGATTCTTCTACATTTAAAGTATGTTTATTAAACACTCTGTAAGCCTTGCTAACTAGTGAATAACCCAAAAATATTCCTTTAGCATATTTAGAATCAAATGTTTGCATATAATTTTTTCCATTGTTATGATTAAAACATCTGCAGAAAAATATTCTGAAATAGGACGCCACACTTTTTGTTCATGTCAGATCTCATACGGTGTTTTCAAATGATTTTTATTAATCATTGATCTGTTCTGAGTGTAACATGCAGTGTTTACTGCTTCTGCACAAAATCTCCGAGATATACCGGAATCAGCAAGCATTGTTCTAGCTGCTTTTTTAAGAGTACGATTTCTTATACCATTTTGCTGAGGTGTTCTAGCTGCTGTGAACTCATGCTTAATTCTAATATTTTCTAAAATTTGATAGATATTTTTATTGACAAATTCAGTTCCTCGATCAGACCTTATTCTGTCAACTCCAACTGATTTTTTCATTTAATAATCTTTTGAAAAGCTTAATCAGTAGTGCAGCAGTTTGGATTTTTGATTTAAGAAAAATAACCCAAGTAAATCTTGAAAAATTATCAACAATTACCAAGGTGTATTTCATTCTCTCTAAACTCATGACTGGTATAGGACCAAAAAGATCCATGTGCAACAGTTCTAAGCATCTGGAGGAAGATTTATTACCCTTGTTTTTTAACGAATATCTTACTTGTTTACCAAAATGACATGCTGAACAAATTTTATCTTTTGAGAAATGAATTTTAGGCAGACCAGTTACAAGATCATGATTACTCAGATGAGCGATGGATTTGAAATTCAAGTGGTTCAACCTTTTATGTCATAACCGGTTTTTAGAAGATTTTGAAGCTACAAAACAAACTTGTGCATTAGGTTGATTAGTCCAACTTACCTTGTAAGTGTTACCACATCGATTTTCAGTTATGATGATGTCATCAGTTGAGTTCTTAACTGTGCAGGTGTGTTTGTTGAACTGAACTGAAAAATTGTTATCACGTAACTGATTGATGTTAATCAAGTTATACATCATATTGTCAACAAGTAAGACATCATTAATAATAATATTACCATGAATAAGCTTACCCTTACCCACAGTTCTACCTGTTGAGTTGTCTCCAAAACTGATGTTTGGACTTGAGTATTTAATAAGTTGGGATAGAAAATCAGCTTCCCCTGTCTTATGTCGCGAGCATCCACTCTCCAAATACCAAAATGATTCTTTTGTTGATGTTCATGTTACGTGCAATCACATAATGAATGATTTTGGTACCCAGATGTATTTGGGTCCTAAATTGATTAGTCGTTTGGAACTCAGACTTGGATCAGTCTAACTGACTTTCTGGTCGCTGTGTTCCAAATGATTTTGCTCGGCATGTGTGTGTTTGATGTGTTGTGTGCAGATGAAACAATATGATTTTTAACCTTTTTCAACTGGTTGTTCACCTGATATCTTTTCTGAAAAGGCTTACTGTTATAATAATTGGAATATCGATTTTTAGAGTTCTGATTTTTATAGTTGAACCGTTTAGGTGACCAGCTTTGCGAATCAGTTGAACTCGTAGGGCTATATCCAATTTCATACCTTTTAGCCTTGTTCTTGTTTTCAATCGGTTGCACAACAAGTTTACTTGGTTATGAGAATTCATGTACCATAGTTGATTTTACTAAGAGAATATACTTTCCTTTGAACTCATTCAACTTTGGCATAGTATCACTTGTAGAGGATTCATCATGGCTATTAAAGTCTAAACCGGTGTTATCAGTAACTGATTTCTGTAAATTTTGCATCTCAGTCAGCGTGACTGATGACTTATTCCAAGCTTGAATCAGATCAGTTTGTCTTGAATTTTCAAGCTTCAACCGCCGAATCATAGATTGGTTCTCAATCATTTCAGCTTTCTGCTTAGCAATCTCCATTTTTAGACTTAACAATTCAATTGATTCATCACTTTCATTTTTGTTGTCTTGGGAATCAATTTTCCTAGATTTGGCTTTCTCAAATGAAAGTGCAAACTTGTGATACTCATTAACCATGGCATGCAATGTGGAAATGAGCTCTTCTCGTGTAAAATCAGTTGAACTGAAATCAAATACATGTTCACTTCTTGATTCTAGTTCTACATCATTGGCCATTAAGCACTTTATTTCATCTTCATCGGTGGAGCTGATCAAGCTCTCAGATTCTGATTCTTCGCTATTTTTCTCTGTCCATTTGGAATTACTTTCTTCGGCAAACAGAACTTCATGTTTATTTTTGAATGATCTTTTATCATTCTTATCTCTTCTTCTATGCTCAACTGATTTCTTTCCTTTTTCAGTTTAATATTGATTGTCCTTCTTTGGCTTAGGACAGTCAGCAATGAAATGTCCTGTTTTGCCACAGTTGTAGCAAGAATTTGGCTCTTCCTTAGAGGTGTTCTTTTGATATTGTCTTTGGAAAGAACCTTGATTTCTTCTCGTGAATCTTCCAAACTTTTTGATGAAAAATGACATGGCGTCATTACTCAGCTGTTCTACAGTCTTTTCAGCTGAACCAGTTGGTTCCAGTTTCATGGCACAGAGAGCACCGGTAATTGGTGGTGTTGAAGGTTCTCCTTTTCTCGTCTGTAGTTCGAATTCATAGGCTTTAAGATCGGCAAACAAGTCGTGTAATTCCACCTTGTTCAGATCTTTAGATTCTCTCATTGCCATGGTTTTGATAACCCATTCTTTGGGAAGACCTCGAACAACTTTCAACGCAGTTTCTTTATTTGAGTACAGTTTCTCAAGTGCATTCAGTTCATTGATGGTATTGCTGACTCGTTCATCATACTCATTCATTGACCCTCCAATCTTCATCTTGATGTTATCAAATTTCTGTACAGCGACTGAGAGTTTATTCTCTTTTGTTTGCTCGTTGTCTTTACATAATTGAGTCAGTTTTTCCCAAATTTTTTTGGCTGTTCTGCACATCTTGATCTTACTGAATGTTATCTTGTCCAATGTTTTGTACAGAATATCTTTTGCTACATTGTCCAAATTGGCTTTTCTCTTGTCTTCAGCTGTCCATTCTTCTCGTGGTTTTGAATGCGATGGGGTGCTCCATTAGTTATAACAATAGCTGTATTTTCTTTCAATATTTTCATTTGTCCATCAGTTATGACGTACCACTTATCATCATCTTGTGCAGCTAAGTGAGCCTATATTCTGATCTTCCAATCATTGAATTCTTCTTTTGAGAAAATGTGGATTTTATTAAAAGACGACATGATGATAAGATGTATGAATAGAAAGTATTCAGAAACAAGATTTAAAACTGTTCTGATACCACTTGTTAGGATCGATTTGACGGGTAAAAGTGTTTAGAAGGAGGGGGGTTGAATAAACATTTCAAGATTTTCAAATCTTTTTCGATAAGGTGAATTAATTTAGTGATAAACTGAATTTAAGAATCTTGTTGTCAACGTCAATCAGTTAACAAATGTAGTGCGGAAATAAACTGACTGACAGACTGAATAATACTAAAATAATAATTTCAACGATGAATACGATGATTTTATGGATGTTCAGATATTTCAAATGCTCCTACGTCGCACTTTTTATCACAAGGATAGGATTTCACTAAAAGATTTTGATTGATTACAGAAACTGTAATAACCCACTTTAGTTTGGTCTTAAACACTGTCAAACTGAAACTCTTAGTATCTTTACAATTTATCAGTATACAACTGATTTTCTTATCTTAGCACAACTGATCTTACGAGATCGAATACAAAGATGTAATGTGATAGCCTGAAAGCTATGAATACTTCTGTTAAGTATGAATATTGAGATTGAACTTGTAAGCTTGAATTCAAAATTCACTCAGAATAATTGTGCAAAAGTCTTTGTCTAAGCTGAACTCCATGACTATTTATAGGCTTTGCTTCCAACGGTAACATTGAATGTGTTTAAATGACTTATATCTATTGATTTGTCTCTTTTGAACCTGTCAACATTCTTCTAACAATAGTACACTGTGGTATTCTGATATGCGGTGCTCCCACTACGAGTTACAGTCTGCTTTTGTACAAAATGTCGGTTGTTGGCTACGCTCTTAACTACTGACGTGTTAAACTGATTATTAGTTGACTATATATAGCCGATCAGTTGTGCTGACTGTATAACTGATCAGTTCTAACTGATACTTCAATTATCTATACAGATTAAGTTAACTTCGATCAGTTCGGTTGCTTTAGATTATTTAGCGCATTAATTATCAGTTCGGGCATCTTCAGTTTTAGGATCGAATAAATTCAGTTGAGTCGATCGGTTTTGCAATCTTTAAAAGCTTTATTTGTCAAACTCCGAAATTTTAATTCCAGCAAAATCATATCATTAAAACTTATTCACTAGTATATCTAAAACAAAAAACAAAAATACATCAAATATCTGGCTTAAGTCATCAGAATGAATCAAAAGTATCTGGGTTAACTCCCTAGATTGGATCATAATATCTGGGTTAACTCTCCAGACTAGATAATAAGTATCTGGCTTAACTCTCCTGATTGGATTATGAAAGTTTGGCTTAACTCCACATATTGGATCATAAGTTTCTAGTTTTATCTTACTAAACAAGGTCACAGACAAGATCAAGACATAACCAAAATATTTGTTGAAAACTATTGTCATGCAATAGATCATATAATTAAACTTCACATCATGAAGATAAATATTATAAAAGTATCAAGAAAATACACATTCCACTTACAATCTTATACTAGTGTTGAAATCAAGGTTGACTGCAAGAGAACTTGAATCCTTCTAGATGGAACTTCACGTTCTTTGTAGAGAGTGAGAGGGGGAGAAAGAAAAAGAGAATTTTAAGAGTGAATTATTTTAATGTATAATGTAAAATGAGAGGAATGAAGAGTTTCAAGTTTTATATACCTAGGAGAGAGTTGGGCCGAGGTGATAATTGAGCTCAAAGGCTTGGGTCTTACAGGTATAAAGGATTTGTCAAATCATACACTTGATTCATTTGTTGGATTGAACTCCCTATCCCATTATTGTCACGCCCCATGACTGGGGTTGAGAGATATCCGACGTTTATAATCACACGCTCGTAAACAACAAGTCTCAAAAGTACGTAATTTCCAAATCAGTCTACTTATTTCATTAAACGAAATATTCTTTTTACATCTCCAATAATAATATAATAACAAAATATTTTACATAAGTGGAATGTAAAAGATGCTCNTTATGCACTGAACAAATTATGAATTTCATGGCTAACTGATATCAGTTCTCTATATATTCTCTCCTCTAGGGGGTGAGGTCAAGAATCAGAACTTAGGAATCTTTAGAATATATATTTCTATTTTTAGTTCACAAAGTTATAGTGATTCAAATATGCATATTTTCAATAATCATATAAAAATATATGATTGTCGGTGAAAAGAGTATTGAATTTTTGGATAGAACCCTAACTCGAAACTGGACACCACCTCGGATAGGACTTTGGCTCAAATATATGCAGCACTTGGACGAAAATAAATCGAGGAATTTTGAGAATATGAAGAAGATGATGTAGATTTTTTCATGCCTTGTGTTCTATATTTATAGGTAGGGTTATGAACTAATTATGGTAACTGTAAAACCGGAAAAATTTACGAACTATGAGTTTCTTTGTACTTGAAATTTGTACTAAGTTATCAAAGATTTTTAAGGATTGTCAAGATTATGTAAAATTGTAGCTGATAGTTAAATCCTTGTGTACAGATTATCCAAAGAATTTGAATTTCAAAGGACAAATATACCTAATTTTTTATTTTGGTCTATAGATAAACATAGGTAAAGATTCTTCAAGATTCAAGAATTAATATAGGGAAACATTGTATATATACATACACGCATATAGGAATTTCGAAATTTATGGGAATAATTTCAAAATTAGTGAAATTAAATTACAAGATAAAGATATACGATAAATGGAGATCTGACAAGTAGATATTGTAACCCCATGTTTTTGAAGTTATCACATATTTATGGATATATAATTTGAAAATCTAGATATACAAAATGATACATAAAAGTCTACACGATAAGAAGAATTATGCATGAAAATTTCAATTCCTATTTATCAAAGAATCAAGAACTCCAACCCAAGAAGATCAAGAATCTTATCTTGAGTGCAAACATAAAAATAATCGGAAGCTTCACAAGGATAATTCGAATTTTGAATGTGCATGGGTAAATTTGTTTTGCAAAATAAAAGATCTACCATATATATAAAACTTGGGTATGAAGAATTTGAATCCTAGGCTTTCAAGTGAGGTAATTTTCGAAAAGAGCCCACTCAATGGATAGATAGGGAGATTATGATCTATCTTGGATTGATATAAAACTTGGGTATGAAGAATTTGAATCCTAGGCTTTCAAGTGAGGTAATTTTCGAAAAGAGCCCACTCAATGGATAGATAGGGAGATTATGATCTATCTTGGATTGATATATATTGATATATGTCGTTTTTACGTGTTTTATTGCATTATTTTTATATGTGTTTGCATGGTGTGTGTGTGTGCATTTTATCTACATTTTATTTGTTTTAGAATTAACATATGCATACGATCGTGGCTCACTTGTATTTGATGAATTTGTAGGCAAAATGGCCAGGGAAGCTTAAATAAGGGGAAAAGAATCAAAGCTAGAAGAAAAGAATGGAAATTGAGGTAGAAGGGTTGGCGCTCGGGCGATATAATTTGACCGCTCGGGCGTGATTGTTGCTATTTGAAGGAAGCGCCGCTCGGGCGCGATTGGTGTTCTTTGAGAGACGAGAGACAGAGGAGTCGGCGCTCGGGCGGTAGAATCTTACAGCTCAAGCTTCTACCGCCCGAGCGAGGTTCAAGTTTCGAAAATTTTGTGCACGAGATTTCTTCCATCTGGGCGAGGCTTACAAATTTTGGTTGGAAAGTGGCATATCGGCGAGATTAGGGCAAGGAAAAAGAACTTTTCAGCAGCCAAAAGAACTTGGAGGAGAGGAAAGGCTTGGAGTTGAAGAATTTCAAGATTTTCGGACAGCGTTCTTCGCGTTTTCGCCAAATATAGTATTTATAGTTTAGAACTTCTTGTTTAAACATTGTTTTGTATATTTTGATCATGAATTCTAGGAGCTAACTTTTCATATTTGATGGGATTTAAGAGGATCCTACCCCGAAACCGTTTTTAGTTAATTTAACTATCGACTTTTGATTGATTCTTGATTATGCTATTGTTTTTCATTGCATTATTAAAGCGTAACTAACTTTAATAATAATATCATATTGCGAGCGAGTTCGAGAGAATAGCTTATGATAGGACGAGTAGCATAGTCCGTGGATTTACAATTTACATAGAAATATGAAATCGGATACTCGTTGATAGTCATAGTCCAATAGGTCGAAAGCCAGGGGATTTCATAAAGTGACATGCAATTCTCTTTTAATAAATAATTAAATAGATTTAATTACTTCACGGTGTCAAATTAGTTTGACATAACTCGAGGGGCATGTTCAATTGGTTAGGAAATCATGTCAAAATCGTGGATCATTGTGGAATCGAATGAATTAAATTAACGATGGGTAGGTTAACCAAGATTCTCAACAAATTTATTTGTCATTGAATCCTTAATTGATCATCTTAGCTTATTCATTTCATCATCTCATCGTTTTTACTAATTTCTAAGTGTAAAAAGGTCGTTTTACCACTGGACATAAAATTTCACGTTTTTGACTTTTTCTTAATTCCATTGACTCTAACATGTTCCAAATAATTATTTAAGCCTACATAAATTTTATCATATTTTTATTTAGCTTAAATCGAAGATTTTTAAATTAATCTTTAAATGTGTCGTATTAATGCGTTTTAATCCCGAATTAAACCAAACCTTAATATAAAATTTCCAAATTCAAAACTTAGACTTTTAATAATTATTTAAGCTTAAATATAATTTTTCATAATTTTATTAAGCTTAAACTATGCGTTTCAATTAACTCGTTAATTAGCGTTTCGTGCGGCGATTATATCCCGATTAAATCCAAAACTCGTTATTTTAATCCCAAATTTTTAACATAAACTTTTTATGATTTATTCTACCCTTCCATGTCACGAGCCACACCCGTGGACCCATGGATTCCATTTTGGCTTTAATATTTTCGTTTTTAACACACTAACGAACCCACCGAGTCATCTCCCAATTTACTCGAGCCACGCCCGAGCCACCCTGAGCCAAAACCTAGCCAACCCACCTAGAGACCCTCTTGACCAAGCCCAGCCCGAAACACCATCCCTGGCCCGCTCAAAAACCTCCTGGAACTTGACCCGAAATCTGTATATGTGTGTGTGAGGTGTTCAAGTTGTATTAGGACTCCTAGCTAGCCTAGGGCTCTTCTAGCACCAAACCACCATGACCCTAACTGACCCTGGACCACGCCAAGACCCTGCTTAGACCAACCCAAGCCCTGGAACCCAGCAGCGAAGCTCCTGGATTAGAAACACACCCTGCGCACCAGTATGCTAGCTAACTCACGCTCTCATGCTTTCTCTCAAGCCAGCAGCCACCCAAGCCGCACCAGCCCCTGCCCATACCCTTGTGCACCCTCTTAGGACCCTAAGTACCTAGCCCAGCCCGAAGCCCCCTGGCCGAGCCCCTTCTTCCCTTCATCAGTAGCTACCCTGTGCGTCTCCCATGATGCTCTCGGGTAGTTGTCCTTGTTAGCAAGGACTCCTCCCAGCCTACAAGCTGAAAAGGGATCGGTTACGGTGCCCATTTGCGCAACAAAAGTTTTAAAAATTTGTTTCAACAAGAACAAAAACTGAGCACCCCACAAAGTAGTGTAGCAAATAAGCAAAAACACAAAAATGTCATACATAGTGTGTTTAGAGAATTTTACCTATCAATCTTAAAAGATTGATGATGACTCCAACTAAGATGTTAAACACCTTAGCTCTTGAATGGCAAGACAAATCTTCAAGTCTCCCTTGAGCACTCCTTGCTCAAAAATTAAGCCCACCACCAACTAGGTAGAACCTCTCTTATTTTGCACTACAAAAATAAGAGGATTTTTCTTTGAGAAGTGTAAGGCTTCCTCAACAATTGAAGAACAAAAATTGGAGAGAAAAATGGTGAATAGTTTCGGCCATATGGTGTAGTGGAAGAAGTTGGAAGACTTTTCTTGGTTTGGCAAAAAGTTAAAGTGAAAAGTTGCATGTGCATGCCATGCCATTAACTCAAAAATTGCCTCCAATCTTTCATCTCTCAAGCATGCAATCTATTTGGGTTTGTAACAATTACAAAGCCCATGGCCTTTTATTTAAATGTCTCAAACATATTTGAGCCCAATTAAACATTACTTGATTTTACTCAAGCCCGCTAATTGAATAATTATTTCCTATTGGGCACTACAAGGCCCAATATTATTTAATTAATTCAACACTTGAATTAATTTAATTATTTGGACTCTACTAGGCCCACTAGTGTTTAATTAATTCAACACTTGAATTAATTTAATTTAGTCCATAATAATGTTTATGAAAATCACAATTTTCAAATACATTATTTATTTGGCCAACTTTTAATTTAGGAACACTTCCACAAATTAAAAGTTACATTCCCCTCATAGAAGTCGTACATCTATTTTTCTTTACGCTTATATACTCTTTTATAAGCCGTTCAACACATTGAACTATTTTTACTTCTCAACGGGATCTAGAAAGTTAGCACTTGTGTGGCCCTCAATGGTTCATTGATACAACTAGCCGTGGGTTCACATCTCCATGTGATTCGAGACTAAACATGTCCTTATATGAGCATACCCCAATTGCTCCATTCTTACTTATCAACTCCTTGATAATAAGAACGTCAGAACTCAAGTCTGATAATACCCAACCAATCATGTTAAATGCCTAGTAGCATCGCTTACATGATTCCCTGGGTATCAAATGATAGTGCCTGCAAGAACCATTCTATTATGGTTAGCGTACAGTACGGTCCCTTCATCTCATATATCCCGACCGATTCGACAACTATTGGTATATCGAGAGCTGTCAAAGAATCGATACTATGTGTCATGTCGTAGTTGCATCGATGGTGTAATCTAAGAAACCCATTTCTTAACTACCACCATACTCTGATCAGAGATTTCAAACTACATACACATAGGATATCCATACCCGAAGGTAAGCGGTGAATCCCCGACTACAATGCATCGACTCCTATATGTTTCGACAAAACACCCAACCTTGCCACCTGATGACCCCATATGAGTCGGTAAACAAGTCAAAGTGCAATGCTAGCATATAGAGTCTCAATGTTGTCCCGGGTCATAAGGACTAATGGTGTACAACCATAAACTAGGACGCTTCCACTCGATAAGTGAGAACCATTTGGAAAGTCCTAAATGGAGGGTTGTTCAGTGCACTCTACCAGGAGTACCTATCTACATGTTCGGACATCACAATGTCCCCTACCAATGAAACATGGTACTCACATCGCAGATACTAGTCTTAAACTCGAGCGTCCTATATCCTTCTTAACGGCGGCTGAATCGACTAAGAACTGTTTAGAATATACAGTATTCCAAATATGAGTTTCATGATACTCATCATACGAGTATCTCATATTCTTTTTACTATTTGTATATTAAAGGACTTTATCTATGCAACTAGCATGAGTATACAGATAAAGATGTGCCAAAACATTAATTTCAAATATAATTAAAATAAAGATTGTTTATACATAGAGTTTCATTGTGAACACTCGGTCAACACTTGTCTCGACGGGCACCTACTCTAACAATCTCCCACTTGTACTAGAGCCAACTACCCATATGCTTCAAACCCATTGATTCACGATGCTTCTCGAATAATGGTCCAGGTAAAGGCTTAGTTAGTGGATCAACAACATTATCTGTGGAGCCGACTTTTGTCAATCGACACTTCTCCTCTTTCCACAATCTCTCGGAGGATGTGGTACTTTCTCAATACATGTTTTGATTTCTAATGAGACCTTGGCTCCTTTGCTTGAGCTATAGCTCCCGTGTTGTCACAAAACACCGGAACAGGAGCAACTCTATTAGGAATGATGCCCAACTCTTGGACGAAATTCCTTACCCAAACAGCCTCCTTTGCTGCAGCTGATGCAGCAATGTATTCGGCCTCAGTGGTGGAATCTGCAGTACTGTCTTGCTTGGAACTCTTCCAAGAGACAGCAGCACCATTGAGCATGAATACAAACCCAGAGGTTGACTTCGAGTCATCGATATCGCTTTGGAAGCTAGAGTTGGTCTAGCCTTCCAATTTCAGTTCTCCACCCCCATAGACCAAGAACAACTTAATGGTCCTGCTCAAATACTTGAGGATGTCTTTCACAGCTTTCCAGTGTGGAAGACCAGGGTTCGATTGATATCTACTCACTACACTTAGTGCAAAAGCCACGTCATGACGTGTAGATATCATCTCATACATGATGCTACCAATTGCAGATGCATAAGAAATGCTTGTCATCGCCGCTATCTCTGTATCAGTTTTGGGAGACATAGACTTGGATAGGGACACGCCATGACACATTGGTAGATTTCCTCTCTTGGACTCATCAATTCAGAACTGCTTCACGATGGTATCAATGCATGTGGACTGGATGAGACCAAGCAATCTTCTTGATCTATCTCTATAGATCTGTATTCTCAATACAAAAGATGCTTCACCCAAGTCCTGCATCGAGAACTTACTCGCTAACCATATTTTATTTGATTGCAACATTCCTACATCATTCCCAATGAGTAGAATGTCATCAACATAAAGCACCAAGAATGTCACAGCACTCCCACTGACCTTCTTATACACACAGGGTTCCTCATGATTCTTAGTAAACCAAACTCTTTGATTGTACTGTCGAATCTGAGGTTCCAACTCCTAGATGTCTGCTTTAGACCATAAATAGATATCTGAAGTTTGCATACCATATGCTCACTTCCGATAGATGTAAACCCTTCAGGTTGAGACATGTAAATCTCTTCCTTAATATCCCCATTAAGAAAGGATGTCTTGACATCCATCTGCCATATCTCATAGTCATACCATGTAGCTATGGCTAGCAATATTTTTAAGGACTTGAACATTGCAACTGGAGAAAAGGTTTCCTCAAAATCAACTCCTTGTCTTTGAGTATATCCTTTTGCCACCAATCGCGCCTTGAAGGTCAATAGCTTCCCATGCGCCCCAGGTTTCCTTTTGTAAATCCATTTACACCCTATGGGAACGGTTCCCTCAGGTGGATCCACAAGTTTCCACACTTGGTTCGAATGAATGGAATTCATCTCAGATTCCATTGCTTCAAGCCACTTGGATGAATCGGCATCAGATAACGCTTCCTTGAAGGTCCTTGGATCACATCCATGGTTAGGCTCATCATAGCCCTCTTCAAGAAGCAGACCATACCTCATAGGTGGTCTCGAGACTCTCTCGGATCTTCTAGGAGCTTGTATCTCCTCTCTTGGCTCTTCGGGTGTGGGTGTCTCTCGAACCTCTTCGAGTTCTACCATCTCCCCTTTTTTATCCAATAGAAATTCCTTTTCCAAAAAAGTTGCATTCCTAGAAACAAACACATTTGTTTCTTGGGGATGATAGAAATAATATCCAACTGAATTATTTGGATATCCCACAAAGTAACATAAAAATGGATCGACTATCCAATTTATCTCCCACTACCTCCTTCACATAAGTAGGGCACCCCCATATTCTAAGATAAGAATATTTGGGAGGCTTACTCATCCATATCTCATATGGTGTCTTATCAACTGCCTTTGAATGGACATTGTTCAACAACAGTGCCGTTGTCTCAAGCGCATATCCCCAAAAGGATGGCGGCAACTCCGTGAACCCCATCATAGACCGAACCATGTCCATCAAAGTTTGGTTACGACGCTCTGAAACACCATTCAACTGTGGTGTAGCAGGAGGAGTCCACTGCGAGAGAATCCCATTCTCCCTAAGATACTCTTGGAACTCGGCACTCAAGTACTCACCGCCTCGATCCGATCGAAGTGACTTGATGCTTCGTCCCAATTGTTTCTCTACTTTACTTCTGAATTCTTTGAACCTTTTAAAGGCTTCAGATTTGTATTTCATCAAATACACATACCCATACCTCGAAAAGTCATCGGTAAAGGTGATGAAGTAGGCATGTCCATGCTTAGTGGTGATGCTAAGCGGACCGCACACATCGGTATGGATCAAATCCAATAACCATTTGGCTCGCTCCACATGGCCCTTAAAGGGAATTTTGGTCATCTTTCCTTTTAGACAGGATTCACAAGTTGTGAGATCATTAATATCAGACATATCAAACATGCCTACTCCCACTAGCTTGTTCATCCTTCTTAGGGAAATATGTCCTAATCGAGCATGCCATAATTGTGCCGAATTTAGAGTATCTTGTTTTCGTTTGTTTGTTGTTGTTATTACTTGGACATTGTTTAGTGGAATATCTTTCAATTTTAAGTTATAGAGATCGTTTTCAAGTTCTCCAGTACCTATTAAACATTCATTCTTGTGATGTTGCAAACACCTTTGCTAAATAAACAAGAATATCCATTTTTATCTAGCATAGAAATGGAAACAATGTTTTTCACAAAATCAGGTACAAACAAAACATCTCTTAAAACTAACTTAAAATCGTTGTTCAAAATCAAGTAAATATCTCCAATAGCCTTGGCAGCAACTCTTGTTCCATTGCCCAGCCTCAAGAAGGTCTCACCTTCCCTTAGTCTCCTGCTTCTTCCCATCACCTGCAACTCATTACAGAGATGTGAGCCACAGCCGGTATCTAATACCCAAGAAGTAGAGTTAATTGAAATATTAACTTTGATATAAAACATACCGTTTCCAGAACTCTTCTGGGCAAGATATTCTCTGCAGTGACGCCTCCAATGTCCAGGCTTCTTGCAGTGATGACAAACATCAGCAGTCTTGTCAGCCTTTATTGGTGTGGCTACTACAATGGGATTCGAAGCTTGCCTCTTCAAGGGCACATTCTTCTTGGGACGTTGGAAAGAATGTTTCTTTCCCTTCCCACGTGGATCAATCTTCGTACCAGTTGAAGAACCCACATAAAGAACCGACTTCTCTTTCTTGATAGTGGATTCAAACGTCACAAGCATATTCACCAACTCCTCAAGGGTAGGCTCTAGCTTGTTCATGTTGAAGTTCACCACAAAAGGATCAAACGAGCTCGGCAGTCACAAGAGCAACACGTCAGTGGTCAACTCCGATGGCAACATAAGATCGATGCCAACAAGCTTATCCACAAGCCCATTAATCTTTAGGCCATGCTCATGGACCGAAGCCCCATCTCGCATGCGTAAAGTGATTAGCTCCTTGACGATAGCATGCCTAAGAGGCCGTGTTTGCTCACCAAAGAGCTCCTTGAGATGCAAATGAATGTCAGCAGCACTCTTTGCATCCTCAAAACGCCTCTGCAACTCATCATTCATAGAAGCCTGTATATAACACTTGGCTTTCAAGTCATGGTCACACCGATCCTTGTAAGTCTGCAATTCCTCAGGAGTGCAGCTAGTCGGAGCCTCAACAGGGGGCGACTCAGTAAGTGTATATGCTATCCTTTCTGAATTCAAGACGATTTTCAGGTTTCTTAGCCAAGTGAGGTAATTAGGTCCGGTTACTATGTGTTTTTCGAGTATTGCATATAATGGATTGTGAATCGAAGACATTGTCAATTTTGTACTCAAAAGTAAAACAGATAAATGTTAATGACTATTTTAAAATATTTAGTAAGATATAAAGTATGGAATTTTACTTTATAAATTTTCGCTCTCACTGTTTTGACATTTTCACTACCCTCTAGTGAAAACGGGAAACTCCTTTCCTCAGTAGGTACGTAAGGTCCAATTAACGAATTATGATCCCGAATAATATCAGCCAATCATAATTCCTAAAAGGTAGTTTTCAATTGCATCTCCATGCAACCCTATACGTAAACTTTTGTCTCACGTTTGATTAGGACCTAATAATATGACGTCGTTCATCTTTACGTGTCAAGCCTTACCCATCGATGTTGAACCTTACTGGACGGTCGCCATGAGTTCCCTCAATAATATGAGCCGAAATCATGGGAGGTCCATGTAGTTCACATCACAATATCAATGGATGTCACAGCTTTCCGGTGTCCAAGGCGCCCCCCAATAATATGAACCGAGCCCGGAACACGGGTAGCGTTCATCATGCACCCATTGTCGATGAAAGACATGGAAATTATAAACACCTTTATAATTCCACTTTTTGGGCTTGATATTAATTTTGAATCTTATTCAAAATAAGGGTTTTTAATTTTGAAAGGTCTCATCATTAATTTTATTTAAAAAACTCGCCATGTTTGATCTTATGTTTACCAGATTCATGCAAATTTGTTATTATCATAATAATAACGCACATACTCATTATTTATAACATATCATACATATATTATAAACAGTAAACAAAAAAAAGATGATCAATCGCCCCAATACTAAGCCCGTGTGAGCTAAGCACGAGCCTAGGTTCAATCCTAGGGAAATGCACGGGATGCAAATGCAACTATTACATAAGCCTCCGATATTTACATGTCTTCGATCTTCATAATCATCAAGGCCACCATCTTCCAATCTTGATCTTCCACTATACTAATATTTACAAATAAATATCCATGGCAAATAGGGATACATCTCATGGGGTGGGAACGGGCCATAAACCAAGACCACTTATAAATTGATAATTATTACAATCATTCAACACAAAATATCCTAGTATACACCTAGAAAATTGGGCTTGGGCTTTTGATCATCCTTCATGCATAATATCACATATCATATACCATCAATTAATTATCACAATAATCAATTGATCCAATATTATATATCTTGCTCCAATCACTAACCGCCACGATTATAAACTAAATTAACAAAGTATACAAGCACCTTCGTCTACTTTCTAAATAATTTATTTATAACCGAATTTCTTGTAAATCACAATTTACTATAAACAATTAAAGTCCAACTTCAATTATTTACCGACATTCCTCAACTTCGTACATCTCCACCTTTCCAACCTAGGGATGGAATTTCATTCCTTTTTTTGGCTCCCCTCACCTTACATCTCTTTTTGTTTTTCTCTTCTGTTTTTTTTTATTTTTTTATAATAAGTGCATAATTTTCTCTTGTGTACTCTTTAGACTCTGAATATATGGCATGTAAGTTCATTTGGCCTAGGGAACAATTTTCAAGCTTTATGCACAATTGGGGAAAAGGTTATTTCAGGTTCACAGAGGCTTTCTACTCGAGTTCATGCTACTGGTTAATCACTCATTTCCACAGACATTCATTCAAGTTCTACTCACATCTCATGTCTCTCCAGTTTCCCCCACAAATTTTTAAACTCAACTATCATTCATACAACTACCGAAACCCACTATATATGCATAAGAAAATTTCAGTGTTCAAACCAAAATTCATGCTTTTACCAAACGGGGTACCAACAACGAGTGACAAGACGAATAAGCCTGTAAGTCATCAATCAAAATCATCATCGGCCAACAACATACTTGTTTCACCATCAATCGAAAACATGCAATACACAACTGACTAATCATCGCCTCCTCATACTAAGTGTGTGCAATGTCCCCATTGCAACAAAGGACTTAAAAAAACACAAACTTAACACAAATGCACAACACAAAAAACTAATGCAATATAAATGACAAAATAAAACAAGGATGATAACAACATAATGCAGCAGATAAAAAAAAAGGGGAAACAGTGAACACCCCTGATCAAGGCTCGTCCTCCTCATGTTCTTGCGGTGGTACCCCTAATGCATCCTCGTTCTACTGATAGTCATATTGAAATTAGAACGGGCAAATAAACGACAGTGGTGGTGGTAGATTTTTGATGATTTCCACTTTAGCCTTATTCACCTCAATCCCTTGTTTAGAAATCTTATGTCCTAGCAAAATCCCTTCTTGTACCATGAAATAACACTTCTCCCAATTCAGCGCCAGGTTTGTCTCCTCGCACCTCATCTACACCGAGTTAAGATTCTGCAAACACTCATCAAACGTTTCGCCAAAAATAGAGAAGTCATCCATAAATATTTCAAGAAAAGTTTCAATCATATCATGGAATATAGAATTTATGCATCGTTGAAAAGTGGCAGGGGCATTACAAAGACCAAATGGCATACTTCTGAAAGAAAAAGTGCCATAAGGACAAGTGAAAGTGGTTTTCTCTAGGTCCTCAGGTGCAATAGTGATCTGATTGTACCCCAAATACCCATCTAGGAAATAATAAAACTCATTCTCTGCTAGCCTTTCTAACATATGATCAATAAAAGGAAGGGAGAAGTGGTCTTTACGAGTGACATAATTCAACTTCCTATAATCAATGCATACTCTTCACCCCGTAACAGTCCTAGTGGGAATCTGTTCATTTTTCTCATTAGTGATCACAGTAATCCCACTTTTCTTAGGTACACAATGAACAGGACTTACCCATGCACTATCGGAAATAGGATAGATAATACCTGCATCAAGAAGTTTGATTGTCTCAGCCTTCACTACCTCTTGCATATTTGGGTTGAGTCTCTTCTGAGATTGTACGAGGGGTGAATACTTTTCTTCCATCAGGATTTTGTGCATGAAGATTGATGGATTTATTCCCTTGATGTCTGCCACCTTCCAGGAAAACGCCATCTTGTGCTATTTAAGGACCTTCAGCAATTTGTCCTCCATTGCATCTGTCAAAACAGCAGAAATAATGACACGGGTATTTGTTATTCTAACCTAATTACACGTACTTTAAGTGTGGAGGCAGTGGTTTGATCTCAAGTGTCGGTGGTTCCTCAATGCTTGACTTCTGAGGGGTCAAGTCTCTTCGATCTCTCAAATTCTCTAGTCTCATCTTTACTGGCTTCTTCCATGGATGGTTGACATTAAAGTATGCAACTATTTCATATTTTTCTTCATCAAGTTCATCCTCTTCAATTCAGTAGTAAGAGTGGCTTCCAATGGATCTTTCATATCATCGTGCACAAAATTACTGTAGTGCCCAAAATCAGTACACGTAAATTCCATGCGATTATTTAATAGTTAAATCATTTATTTAATTTTAAATTGATTTTTAGCGATGCATGATTTATTTAAAATGCATTATTTTAAATTAATTAAGTTTTGTGATGCACGTTAAAATGTTTTATCGAGTTTCATGTTTCAGGCGATTATTCGATGCGGGATCGAGGAAAAGAGACCGGCGACGGCTTTGGCAATTTTGAAATATGGTATTTTATTTTAAGTTAGGATTGGGGCATTTTAAATGTTTTATTTAGTTTTCAGCATTTTAAAAGCCTAATTTGGTTATTAGGTGATTTTAAAAATTTCAGAAATTTAAAAGGTGTATCAATTGTGTATTTTATTTCAATTTTTAAGATGCTAGTATTTTGTGAGGAGTTAGCATTTTAGGTAGTGTTTAATAAACTTTTAATTAAGGGTTAAATTTTAATAAAGTAATATTTTAATCCCCTAATTCCACTAAACACACACAATCACACGCACACACACTTTTTCACACACTAAAAATCGACCAACACACACAACACCCACATACACATTCATTTTTCATTTTTTGAGAGAAGAAAACCTAGGGTTCTTCGCAAGAACAGCAGCCGCCCCCCTTTCTCTAAATTCCAGCAAGGTTTTGTTGAGTTTTCTTCAAAGAAAATAGTGCCACGTTCGTCCCGGATCAACCTCGCATCTTTCCCCGCTTCAGTGTCGTCGTTCGGTAACGTTAAAGATTTAAATGCATGTATATTCTTTCATTTTATGCATCGATCTCGTCATAGTAGATATTTTGATGTATGTTATGCGTGAAAGTTTGATTATTATGAGCAAAGTTTGAGCGATTATGCATTGAATTGATTTCTGAAACATTTTTTATCTCAGAAAAACGTTTTTGCTGTCATTTCGGCTCCTGTGTAATTTCGGTTCGTTTTCTGAAAATATTGTCAACAAAAAAAACGTAAATCTTTTTGATACCTTCGATTTGATGTAAAATTCGTAATTTTTGAAAAAGAAACGAGTGAGTTATGGTTGTTTTTGTGTGACTGCTCAAACCTGCGATCTTATGAAAATGATGTTCATCATGTTTTGAAGTTTTTGAGTTGCAGGCTTCGTTGGGCACCACCGGGCTTGTGCTACTGCATTTAGATATGTTATGGGATGAGTTTAGGTGTTAGTTGGCGGTTCTTTTGGGTCGGGATTGGCTTGGGATGTAATAGAAGTCGTAGGAAGGGAAACGATGTCGAATTACGGGGGATTGTTGTATTGAAATTTCTTGTCGATGCGTGGAGATGTTTGGGGTGCTTGTAAGGGTTTGAATCAATGTAATAGCATCCTAGGATGAGTCTCGAGGTGTTTGTTCATGGTCCTTAGGCTTGGATTGAAAGAATGAATGAATAAGATATCGAATTTTCGTGAGTTTCCAAGTCCAGAGGCTACTCGGACCCCGACACGGACTCCGTGTCCTTTTTCCTTCAAAAATGTGAATTTCCAGAGCCTACCTGGACCCCTACACGGGGTCCGTGTACCCCCTTTTAAAAAAATATTTATTTATTTTTTTTAAATATGAATATAAAGTATAGGATTTGTTTTGGGGTTATGAATATAAAATATAAGATTTGGTTTGGGGTTTTATGTCATGGTTTGGTACGATGATTAAACGAGGTCAAGCCCCGAGTGATTTAGAATGTCATAAGCTATTTATTTACTTCGGTGGTGAGCAAGAATACCTACGTCTAAGGTATGCAAATTAAGTTTTGAATCCATGTTAGTATGTTGCAGCAGCGGCCCCAAACGAGATCCAACGAATCCCTCAACGCCAAGTAAGAATGTTGACGTGCAAAAGAAAATATTTTAAGTTTTTGAGGTATGCTAAATGTCTTGTGACCAAATTATGTATGGGGTTGGAAAGCAGTAAAGCATGACCAAGGACCAACCTACCCCGTTAAAGCATGAATGGGTTTAGATCAGGATTGGAAAGCGTTAAAGCATGAACGGGGACTAATCCACCCGTTAAAGCATGAACGTGGATCTCATGTATGCGACACTGGATTCGTCTCTATCAGCTCAGTACTGTGATTTAGTCTGATCAGGAGATTATGTTATGGGTCACTTGCGTTGAAACATGCCTCTACGCAAAATTATGATATGTATGCTCATGTATGTACGATGCAAGTATGCAAGCATGTTTAAGAAAATTTTTACGTTGACGGCACGTCTATGTATGTATGTACGTTCAAGTTTTGATGTATGTTCAGTTTCAGTATGTACGTCCTATTTTAAAGTTGCATGTGGTTTTATTATGTAGTACTTGTTACTTCCAGTTTATGCGTGTTGAGTCTTTAGACTCACTTGACTTGATCGATGCAGGTGAGGAGTATGTTGAAGAGGCTAGGGGTGGAGACCAAGGAGCCGACTTGGACTGAGCAGAAGGCTAGACCCGAGGATCGCCCATGTTTTAAAGTTTAAAATGTTAAGCATGTCGAATATTTTTATACTCTGATTTTCGTGAAGTGATTGATAGGTTTTAAATAATCATTTCTTTTGGGAGACTTAGTGGCGAATGTTTTAGACGAACATATATTTTATTTCCCATTTGAAAGTTTATTTTTTATCTAAGAAAATTTTAAATTTTTCCGCAAATTTTAAGTAGTAAAAAGTACGGTACGTTACAGTTGGTATCAGAGCGGTGTTCTTGTAAAGGGTGATGCCTACTGCCAGTTGCGAGAAGCTCACGAAGTCACACCTCAAGTCTGTATGTTTTCATGTTTTGAATTATGTTATGTAGTAAACATCATGTCATGATTTCAGCATGTGCATGTTTGAGTCAAATTACGTGCAACTTTTGATATTAGTATTATGTTCATGCATGTTGGGTTTACGTGTTGGGTAAATGTTGGGACAGTATGCCTCCCAGACGTGGGATTGTGCGAGGAGCAGGTGATGAGGATAGAGAGCCTCAGGATGGGGAGAGGGTTACTCCTCCTCGTCCACCTCCGGATATGCAAGCTCAGATGCTTGCAGAGATGACTCAGTTCTTCGCAAAGTTTGCGGGGAACCAAGCTACAGTGGATACAGGGGCGAGGCCCAGACCGGAAGCAGTTTACGAGAGGTTTAGGAGGATGGATCCTAAGGAGTTCTCGGGGACTACTGACCCGATGATAGCAAAAGGATGGATTAAGTCCATTGAGGTAATCTTTGCGTTTATGGAGCTGCAGGATGCAGACAGAATTAGATGTGCAACTTTTTTGTTGACAAGGGACGCCAAGCTATGGTGGGAGAGCGCGTCCGTGAATCTGCAGACTCTGTCATGGAATGGCTTTAAGGAGGTCTTTTACTCCAAGTACTTAACTGAGAAAGTACGATCCAGACTGACTAGAGAGTTTATGGCGTTGAGTCAAGGAGACAGCAGTGTAGCTGAGTTCGTGAGGAAATTCGAGAGGAGGTGTCACTTCGTACCCCTGATTGCGAATGATGTCCGAGAGAAGTTGATGCATTTTATTGATGGGTTGCGACCGATCTTGCGCCGTGATGTCAGGGTTGCTGGTCTTACGACTTATGCAGTTGTCGTGTCGAGAGCTTTGGCGACAGAGCAGGACCAGAGAGACATTGAGGTCAATAGGCAGGGAAAAGGGCCCTATCAGGCACCTTGTCTTGAGGAACCTTTGTAAGTCATTAAGAAACTTAGGATTAAGTGGATATGAGTGCTGGAATTAGGTTATCTAAGACTACTTGGGTTGTGTAAGTTTTAATTTCAAGTTTATGAAATAGGTGTTCATACGGGGATATTGGGTGAAATAAAAATAAAAGGGAATTAGTTGTATTCAACATAGATTACAAATGGTCGAATATTAAGATTTTTATCGAGTAAGAAAATCTAAAATCTTTATACAAGGATTCTTGAATTCTATGGGTTATAAGTGAAGTTGATTTATTAGAATTAGTCCATCATTAACAGTGGGAAACTTATTAAGTTTTATACGGTAGAATGAATTAAGTATTGAGGATATGTCAAAGTGTGACATTCGTTCCAATGAGGAATGTCCAAGTATCTTAGGCCTCAACTATAATGTAATTGGGAAGGAAATAGTTTAAGCATGTGTTTGATGCCTGGAAGGTTTTATTATTTAACCACAAGATCGATATTGTATATTTTGGGGTTTTATGGATTAATGTTACTCGAAATTTAAGATTAGCTACAATTTTATATTTGAGATGTACTTGTAAATAACTAAGTTACGTAATTTTGGTGTCATAAGGTAAGGATTCGACTCAAGGATCGTAGGTCAATATTATTACGGGGTTAAGATAAGGTTTAACTATTGAATGTAGTACCAAGGATAGAAGTTGATCAGTAACTTTTGGTGCTAAGATTTCTTAGGTTGAACTGCATAAATGATAATGTATTAGATCGATGAACATTATGGGTATAGTGATACGATAAGTTGGAACCTCCATTTCTAATAGTGGGAATTGTGAAAAAAGTCAAAATTCGAGGTCATAGTAAAGTAAAACTAAGACAGCCTTCAGGACCAGATACAGACATTACGAGTTCTTAGTGATGCCGTTTGGACTAACGAATGCTCTGGTGATATTTATGGACCTCATGAATAGAGTATTTCAGCCCTACCAAGATCAGTTCATCAAAGTGTTCATTGACGACATTCTTATATACTCGAAGAGCCTTGAGGAGCACCGTCAACATTTGGGTACAGTTTTGCAGGTCTTGCAGAGTCCCAAGTTGTTTGCAAAATTCAGTAAGTGTGAATTTTGGTTGGAGAAGGTAGCGCTTTTTGGTCATGTAATTTCTAGCAGTGGCATTGAGGTGGATCCAGCTAAGGTAGCAGCGGTTAAGAAATGGGTTGAGCCGAAGAATGCGTCATAGATCCGCAGTTGCCTAGGCCTAGCAGGCTACTACAGGAAATTTATTCAAGGGTTTTCTTCGATAGCAGTGCCACTCACTTCAATGACAAAGAAGAATGCAAAATTCGTGTGGAGTGATGAATGTCAGAAGAGCTTTGATACTTTGAAGCGGGCTCTTATTTCAGCGCCAGTGTTAGCCATGCCATCAGGACAAGGAGACTTTGTGTTATACATCGATGCGTCTAAGCTCGGGTTAGGCGCAGTGTCGATGCAGCATGGTCGGGTTATAGTTTATGCTTCCAGGCAGTTGAAGGTGCATGAGAAGAACTACCTGACTCATGATCTTGAGTTAGCTGCCGTCGTCTTTGCGTTGAAAATATGGAGACATTACTTGTACGGCGAGAAATGCCAGATATTCACTGATCACAAGAGTCTCAAATATTTCTTCACGCAGAAAGAATTGAATATGAGTCAGAGGCGGTGGTTAGAGCTGGTAAAAGACTACGACTGCGAAATTAGCTACCATCCGGGAAAGGCTAATGTTGTCGCAAACGCCTTGAGCAGAAAAGTGGCAGTTGTAGCACAGCTGTCGGTGCATAGACTTCTACAGTCTGAGATTCAAAAATTTGGTCTAGAGATTTATCGTAAGGGCAGAGCTCCCAGACTATCTAATCTGACAATCAAATCCGATTTGCTAGACCGAATCCGTAGGGGACAGCCTTCAGATAAGCAGTTGCAGAAATGGAGACTGAAGGATGAAGCCAAGGGTAGTGTACTCTACATAGTGTCAAATGGTATTGTGAGATACAGAGGGATCGATCAGAGAAGATATCTTATCAGAGGCACATGCATCTCTGTATTCAATCCACCCAGGAGGTACCAAGATGTACAAAGACCTGCAGATCTTGTATTGGTGGCCAGAGATGAAGAGAGACATCCGCAGGTTTGTGTCTGAATGCCTCACTTGTCAACAGGTGAAGGCAGAACAACAGAGGCCGACAGGAATGCTTAAGCCACTCCCTATCCCTGGGTGGAAATAGGAGAATATTACTATGGACTTCGTCGTTGGTTTAACAAAGTCAGTAAGAGGTTTTAATGTCATTTGGGTCATAGTGGATCGACTCACTAAGTCAGCGCACTTTTTGCCAGTAAAGACGACTTTCTCCATGACGCAGTATGTGGAGCTTTATATCATGGAGATCGTTCGGTTGCATGGAATCCCAGTTTCCATTGTTTTCGACATGGACCCAAGGTTTACATTGTCCTTCTGGAAGAGCCTACATGCAGCTATGGGGACGAAACTGCTTTTCAGTACAGCGTTTCACCCGCAGATAGATGGTCAATCTGAGCGAGTGATTCAGATTTTAGAGGATTTGTTGAGAGCCTGTATGATCGATTTCCAATGGACTTGGGAATCGAAGCTACCTCTAGTGGAGTTTACATACAACAACATTTTTCAAGCATCTTTAGGTATGGCTCCCTATGAGGCATTGTATGGAAGGAAGTGCAGACCACCGATTCATTGGGATGAAGTCGGTGAAAGAGCAGAACTTGGTCCAGAAATTGTTCAGCAGACTGCAGATGTTGTGGTCAAGATCCGAGACAGAATGAAGACCGCCCAGAGTCGTCAGAAAAGTTATGCTGATAAGAGGAGAAGAGACCTAGAGTTTGCCGTAGGTGATCACGTCTTTATAAAGATAGCACCTATGAAAGGTGTTATGAGATTTGGGAAGAGAGGCAAGCTGAGTCCGAGATTCATTGGACCTTTCGAGATTCTGGACAGAGTTGGGACTCTAGCCTATCGTGTTTCCCTTCCGCCGAATCTGGTTGGGGTACACAATGTGTTCCATGTCTCGATGCTGAGGAAGTACCTAGCGAATCCTTCGCATGTTCTGAGCTACAAACCGTTGCAGTTGACTCCAGATCTGTCATATGAAGAAAGACCTGCCCAAATCCTAGACAAACAGGAGCGTAAACTTCGGAACAAGGTGACCAAGCTGGTCAAAGTTCGGTGGCTGAACCAATCAGTGGAGGAGCCCACTTGGGAGTCCGAGGCAGATATGAGAATTCGCTACCTGAAGTTGTTCGGTAAGATTTAATTGCGAGGACGAAATTTATATAATCGGGGGAGGAACTGAAGTGCCCAAAATCAGTACACATAAATTCCATGCGATTATTTAATAGATAAATCATTTATTTAATTTTAAATTGTTTTTTAGTGATGCATGATTTAATTAAAATGAATATTTTAAATTACTTAAGTTTTGTGATGCACGTTAAAATGTTTTCTACAGTTTCATATTTTAGGCGATTATTCGATGCGGGATCGAAGAAAAGAGACCGGCGACGACTTTGGCAATTTTGAAATGTGGTATTTTATTTTAAGTTAGGATTGTGGCATTTTAATTGTTTTATTTAGTTTTCAGCATTTTAAAAGCCTAATTTGGTTATTAGGCGATTTTAAAAATTTCAGAACTTTAAAAGGTGTATCTATTGTGTATTTTATTTCAAATTTTAAGATTCTAGTATTTTGTGAGGATTTAGCATTTTAGGTAGTGTTTAATAAACTTTTAATTAGGGGTTAAATTTTAATTAAGCAATATTTTAATCCCCTAATTCCATTAAACACACACAATCACATGCACACACACTTTTGCACACACTAAAAATCGGCCAACACACACAACACCCACATACATATTCATTTTTCATTTTTTGAGAAAAGAAAACCTAAGGTTCTTCGCAAGAACGGCAGCCGCCCCCTTCTTCTAAATTCCAGCATGGTTTTGTTGAGTTTTCTTCAAAGAAAATAGTGCCACGTTTGTCCCGGATCAACCTCGCATCTTTCCCCGCTTCGGTGTCGTCGTTCGGTAACGTTAAAGATTTAAATGCATGTATATTCTTTCGTTTTATGCATCGATCTCATCATAGTAGATATTTTGATGTATGTTATGCGTGAAAGTTTGATTATTATGAGTAAAGTTTGAGCGATTATGCATTGAATTGATTTCTGAAACATTTTTTATCTCAGAAAAACGTTTTTGCTGTCATTTCGGCTCCTGTGTAATTTTGGTTCGTTTTCTGAAAATATTTTCAACACAAAAAACGTAAATCTTTTTGATACATTCGATTTGATATAAAACTCGTAATTTTCAAAAAAGAAACGAGTGAGTTATGGTTGTTTTTGTGTGACTGCTCAAACCTACGATCTTATGAAAATGATGTTCATCATGTTTTGAAGTTTTTGAGTTGCAGGCTTCGTTGGGCACCGCCAGGATTGTGCTACTGCATTTAGATATGTTATGGGATGAGTTTAGGTGTTATTTGGCGGTTCGTTTGGGTCGGGATTGGCTTGGGATGTAATAGAAGTCGTAGGAAGGGAAACGATGTCGAATTACGGGGTATTGTTGTATTGAAATTTCTTGTCGATGCGTGGAGATGTTTGGGGTGTTTGTATGGGTTTGAATCAATGTAATAGCATCCTAGGATGAGTCTCGAGGTGTTTGTTCATGGTCCTTAGGCTTGGATTGAAAGAATGAATGAATAAGATAGCGAATTTTCGTGAGTTTCCAAGTCCAGAGGCTACCCGGACCCCTCCCCGGACGCCGACACGGACTCCGTGTCCTTTTTCCTTCAAAAATGCGAATTTCCAGAGCCTACTCGGACCCTTACACGGGGTCCGTGTACCTCCTTTTAAAAAAATATTTATTTATTTTTTTTAAATATGAATATAAAGTATAGGATTTGTTTTGGGGTTATGAATATAAAATATAAGATTTGGTTTGGGGTTTTATGTCATGGTTTAGTACGATGATTAAACGAGGTCAAGCCCCGAGGGATTTAGAATGTCATAAGCTATTTATTTACTTCGGTGGTGAGCACGAATACCTACGTCTAAGGTATGCAAATTAAGTATTGAATCCATGTTAGTATGTTGCAGCAGCGGCCCCAAACGAGATCCAACGAATCCCTCAACGCCAAGTAAGTATGTTGACGTGCAAAAGAAAATAGTTTAAGTTTTTGAGGTATGCTAAATGTCTTGTGACCAAATTATGTATGGGGTTGGAAAGCGGTAAAGCATGACCAGGGACCAACCTACCCCGTTAAATCATGAATGGGTTTAGAACAGGATTGGAAAGCGTTAAAGCATGAACGGGGACCAACCCACCCGTTAAAGTATGAACGGGGATCTCATGTATGCGACACTGTATTCGTCCCTGTCAGCCCAGTACTGTGGTTTAGTCTGATCAGGCGATTATGTTATGGGTCACTTGCTTTGAAACATGCCTCTTTGCAAAATTATGATATGTATGCTCATGTATGTACGTTGCAAGTATGCAAGCATGTTTAAGAAAAGTTTTACGTTGACGGCACGTCTATGTATGTATGTACGTTCAAGTTTTGATGTATGTTCAGTTTCAGTATGTACGCCCTAATTTAAAGTTGCATGTGGTTTTATTATGTAGTACTTGTTACTTCCAGTTTATGCATGTTGAGTCTTTAGACTCACTAGACTTGATCGATGCATGTGAGGAGAATGTTGAAGAGGCTAGGGGTGGAGACCAAGGAGCCGACTTGGACTGAGCAGGAGGCTAGACCCGAGGACCGGCCATGTTTTAAAGTTTAAAATGTTAAGCATGTCGAATATTTTTATACTCTGATTTTCGTGAAGTGGTTGATGAGGTTTTAAATAATCATTTCTTTTGGAAGACTTAGTGGCGAATGTTTTAGACGAACATATATTTTTTTTCCCATTTGAAAGTTTATTTTGTATCTAAGAAAATTTTAAATTTTTCCGCGAATTTTAAGTAGTAAAAAGTACGGTACGTTACAATTACACACAAGTGAATCTAAAGAATCAATTCTAAAACAATCATTCGTGTGCAGTGTGTGCTTAAGAGCATTGAAAACATCAAAAGTGATTTCTTCCTCTCCCACTCTCAATCTCAACTTCATTTCTTGTACATCAATCAATGCCTTGCTAGTTGCAAGGAACCTTCTCCCTAAAATTAAAGGCATCTCCATATCCCCCTCCATGTCAAGCACTACAAAATCTGCAGAAAATATAAACTTGTCCACTTTGACCAATACATCTTCTATGACTATTCATGGATACTTGACAGATCTGTCCGCCAGCTACAAAGAAATCCTTGTTGGCTTAGGTTCTCCCAATTCCAGTTTCCTAAATACAGACAAAAGCATAAGGTTAATACTCGCACTAAGATCACATAAAGCTTTATGAAAAACAACATCATCAATCATGCAAGGAATAGAAAAACTCCCTGGATCTTTGAGTTAAGGTGGAATCTTGTTTTGCACCAATCCAGAGCAGGTTTTAGTTAAATTGACAGTCATATAACCTTCCAACCTTCTCTTATTTGCTAAGATGTCCTTCAAAAATTCAGCATAACTAGGCATTTGCATAAAAACATTAGCAAAAGGGATATTAATGTGCAATTTCTTAAATATTTTAAGGAACTTACCGAATTGCGTATCAATTTTCGCTTTTTTCAATGCTGCTGGAAAATGTGTAGGGATAACAATTCTAGATTGTGCAATGGGTGCTGATGTAGAGTTATGGGACTTACCTGTGGACGTGTCAGGCACTTACTCTCTTTGCTCCCCTTTTTCCTTCCCCTCTTGTTCAAGTATTTTTCCATTCCTCAATGCTATGGCCTTCACTTGATCTTCCGGATTAGTTTAAATGTTGCTTGGCAAAGTGCCCGACTCTGTACTGACAATCATTTTAGCCAACTGTCCTATCTGATTATCGAACCCCTTTATCGATGCATCCTGGTTCTGTAGTCTAGTTTCAGTGGATGAGATAAATTTAGATATCATCTGCTCCAAATTAGACTTTTCCTCTCTCGGCTCAGATCTATTCATCGGTTGCTTTCCATATTCTTGTCCTCTTTGTGGCCGATTCTGACTGTTTTGACCACCCCGTGAGAAGTTGGGATGTTGCCTCCATCCAGGATTATATATGTTCGAGTATGGATCACTCTTAGGACGGTTTTGAGTCCCCAAATGATTCACAGGTGCCTCGTCTTGCACATAAAAAGGATTACCGTCTTGACAATCCTTAGCAAAATGTTCCCCTCCGCATTTAGCACATAATGTCTCTTGAACGCGCATTGCCATGCCACTCACATTCAAGCTATATATCTTTCATTTCAGTAATTCTAATTGTGCAGTGACAGCAGGAAAATCAGTTACCTGGTGAACTCCTGCNCATTTTGAAAATAAGCATTTGAATAATTTGCATGCATGCAGTCCTACTGAAAATATCATTTAAAAATTAAATAATCGCAAGTAATTACTAATAAAATACCACGGAAAATAAGCGAGTAAAAATCCTAACATCCAATAGTGAAATAAACAGCGTATAAAAATACTCATATCCTTTCAACATCTTAAAATCATAAATGTGAGGAAAACATGAGGTCCTCGGGTCGTGTCTCCCCACCAGGTCTGCCTACTCAGAGTTCAGCACCTCCAGCCCCCTCGATATAGAGCTCACCTGCATCACACACGCCTAGTGAGTCTAAAGTCTCAATACGCCTGTACCAGAAATAACAAGTACATATACATGGCACACAGCAGTGAAAAAGATCATACTAAACATACCTTTCATGAACTTTAAAAGCGTAATGTAAACGTTTCATGTGAAATCGTGACGTGTCAAAACAGCTCATCGTTAATCTTCATTCATCATTTATCGTTTATCGTTTCCTTTGGTGAATTCAGTTCATTAGAGGTGACTATCGTACATCATCATCATTTACGATGGATCCATCATACATAGAACCGCGATACCCGGCGACTGTCGGACATCAGAGACATTATAACCCATCCACTGTGCATAGGCCTCATCATCATCATTTACATATATGTCTTAAGCATTTACATATACTTCGATAGCCACAAATAATTCCGATCATTTAAAATATCATCATTTTCATCACTTAACAAAATCATGCACATATGCAATTTTCCTTAAAACCAAGCATGCAACGTACATTTTCATAAAATCTTAAAAAATCGTGATCATGATGCATAAAAATTTAATAAAATGGTAAAAGGTGTTCAGGGTGCTGCCAGGAAAAAAATCTCACCTCGGGTGCAAAATGACCATTTTGCCCTTGGAAACCCAAAATGACTATTTTACCCATGGACCTCTAAAAATTGACCCGAAGCTTACCAAACTCCTTAAAATATCCCAAAACATAATAATAATCATTCTTAGATGTAAACTCTAAGCTCAATACAAAACTAAATCGATTCGTTTTAAAACTTGGACCGGAGTCCCGGTTTTAACCCGAATCAAAACGAAACTTAACCAAATCTCTCCCAATTTTTACCACACCTTATAAACATTTAAAAGTCCCTAAAACCACCTAGACTAGGCCCTTAAACATTACAATCAGACCATACAAGCTGCTGGAAATCAGCCCCTTCCCATTTACGCTTACCCTATTACACTACCTCCAAATTTTTGCGTCCTAGCCCACCACTGATGGAACTAAGCACGGCTCAGACTTTCCTAGACCACCCTAGGACTTCCTTGAACCTAATGCACCCACGCAATCAGCCCCATGCATGAAGCACAGACCGCCCGATTGCTACTCTCCCCAAAACACACAAATCGAACCCAACTTGTCCAACTCTCTCTTGCAGCTTCTAGGACAGGACTAGCAGTGTTCATGCCTTTCCAGACCATGGTTCAGACCCACCAGAGTCTGTCCAAGTCCTAGAGTCGCCCTTGCACCACCGGCCCTCGCCTACCCATCGATCTAACCAAAGAAAACGAGAAACCCCTTGCCAGCTACACCTCTCGGCCTTCACTCTAACCCCACCAAACCTTACACCAGCCTCATGACTCCACTATACTTCTCTGAACAGCCCTTTAGCATCAACAAAATGGCAGCCTCCTTGTACAATTCAAGAAAACGTGAGACTTGAAACAATATGCAATAATCACAATACAAAGCGTGCCTTGATGATTTCTACGCAAGAACGTCGAAGAACGAGTGTCGGGGGAAGCGCCGGATAATTTTTCTTGCAAGAAAAAGCTATGGCCGATGCTATTCAGCTGTGGGTGGTGCTGAAACCGAGAGAATATGAGTGGAGGGGGAAGGTGATGGCTGATGGAGTGATTAGGTTCAGGTTATGGAGTGTTTAGGTGTTAATTAAATAGGTAGAAATAAAATAATGGGCCTTAGGAAATAAAAAAAGAGTTTCAAGACCAATAAGCCTGAAGGTAGGCCCATTAATTCCAAACACACTCCTGAAAAATATTTTATTTTGGTAAGTTTTTGAAAATATTACCCGATCCATCAAAAAGTCCCCTGTTTCGATAAAATTTGCGTACCACTGAAAAAAATACTCTGACGGGTAAAAATACCCAACAAAGCTCATTTCTTAAAAAAAAAATACATTTAAAACATCTAATATTAATTAATAAAAATTAATCATGTAATAAAAATAATTTTCCTGATAATTCTCCGGTCTCCAACTATTTTTAATAAAAACATTTTATATTTTTCAGCCCTCTGTCTCCGTTCCTCGATCGCAACTCGAATAACCTTTAAAAATACATTTTAATGCAACCATGTAGAAAATATAATTTAAACATGTTAATATGTACAACATAATTAATTCATGTAATTAAAACGTTTAATTAAAATACAAGAGAATTTAATAACTTGCGTGCATGTGGTTCGTGTGGACTTTTAAATTTTCAGGGCGTTACACCGTTCCTCGTTCGAGAGCGAAATATATCTAGAAACCCTAATGCATGAACTTTAAAATTTCATGAAATAAATTCCATCATGCAATAATTATGTATAAAATGCATAAAAAATAATTAAACACATAATTTAAATAAAATCTTAGATTGCATGTATTCAGGTTGCGTGAATTAAATTCTTTCTCCTCTAATTATTTCTCTCAGATTGAGGATGATAACTGCTAGCAGCCATCTCCTCCAATAACTCATATCCTTCTTCAACAGTTTTTCTCAAGAGATTTTCAAAGACCGCAACATCTATCATGGTACGAATAGAAGATATTAGACCATAATAAAAGGTTTGGACAACCAACCCAAGTTGTAGCTCATGATGTGGGCATCTTTGCAGTAAATCTTTGTAGCGCTCCCAGTGTAAAGGCCCGTATTTCGTATTCGTATTTTAGCGGAATTATTAAAAATTTTCTAAATAAATAATTATCTTGTCTCATTTATAAAATAAACATGTAAATAAATTTTTTTTTTAACTTTAGATTAACAGCGGAAACAAATATGGTTTTCAACCAACAATTTAAAAATAATCCAACGTAGATATCAACTTAAAAATAATCCAACGTATTAAAACTGAGTTTGAATAATAAAAGGTACATGAATTAAATCATGAGGTCCTCGGGTTTACTACTGCTGTCCCAAGCCAACTCACTGGTCTCCGCCCTCGGCCTCGACCTCATCAGTACCTACAACAATCAAGTCTAGTGAGTCTAAAGACTCAACATGTATATATCGTGAATAACAAGTAAATATATCATAAAATCACATGCAACGTAAAAATATGGTATCGTAAAGCGCATGGTGAAAATCGTATCATGAATAATTATAACTACGTGCATATCTGAAAATCATACGTAAAAGCTTTGCTCAATAGAGCTCTGTCATAACATATCATAATTTTCTGGTAGAGATAATGTTTCTAAGCAAGTGGCCCATAACATAACGTGAGCGCCTGATCAGACTAAACCACAGTATACTGGGCGGTAGGGATCCATCACAGCCCTTGGACTGGATGTCCGTACCCATACATAATCATAAACCGGTCGTAAGTCACCGGGTGGAGAGGTCCTCGGTTGCGCCTACCGACTTCCAAACCCATAAACATAAGGTGACCACAAGACATATAGCATATATCTCAAACATAAACATTTTATATTTTTATGCACGTAGTATAATTATAACCTTATTTTTACCGGATGAGTTGGATCGTTCCCAGGCTTGCTGCGACTTACTTCTAATATGTGACACATGTAATAAATCTTAACTTGACAAAAACTTGACAATAGAACCAAAAACGAGACGATTAGAACCAATAACTTGATTTTTAATCATGGCTTCGTACCAACCCGAACCAACATTAAACCGACGTTTAACCATGATTAAAAATACCCCAAACATACTGAAAAATATGCATGATGATAATTGTACACGAAAATTGGTGAATGAAATCCAAAAACATAAAACACTCTTTCGAGAGTCATTTTGGCACCTTTCACCGTGAATTCTCGTACGACCTCTAAACTCGACCAAATCACAAACGGCCAAAAACACGACATTCCTAACTCAGTAAGGTAGAGTCCAGTCCAAAGACATGGGCTAAAAGCCAACCAAGAACACAAACCACCACCAAAACCGTGACCCAAAGCTGCTGTCAAAAAGGCACCAGTAGCAGCTTGTGTGTTTGTAGTAAAAATTCTGAAGTTAATGACTATGGGCTTGAACCACCGCCCAAGGACTCTTACTAACATCCTAAGGCATGGCTTGGACCATGGCTAAAGGCTAAAAGCCAACCACAAACCAAGCCATCACCTAAGACAATGCACAGCTCAAACCGAGAGTACCCAGAAATTCTTTGCTATAGTAATCGAATTAATTTGTTGTCTTGTTTCGTTCCGGTGGCTATATGATCAACCATGGCACGATCTAGACATGAGGGAGTGTTGTATGAACCATGGCTATGGGTTAGAATTCAGCCACAGCCCACCCAAGCACCTCAAAACCGAACTCACTCATACAAAGATCAAAAGTTTAAAAACAGAGGAATCTTGATATGTTGCTGTAAAATCTGATGAACCATGAACCGATCATTTAAAAATCTGACTTGATCACCTCCTAGACATGATAAGGAAGGGTTCTAACCATGGCTATGGTCCTTAAGACAGCCATGATCCGAACTCACTCCTTAACCAACCAAGAGAAAAAAACGTGATTCAATTCTGCACCTATGAAGAACTTGTTGTCATTTCTTTGTTCTTGAGTGTATGGACCGAAACAATTGAACCAAAAGCACTATAACACAATCTAAATTATGCCTAGAAGCAGCCCTGGTTTCCTGGAAATGAACCACATCCTGAAACCACAAGAAACATCTCAAACGAAGACATAAGCCAATGGAGAGAACCTGTGCAGATTTTATTTTATTTTTTTTTCAAAATTGTTGCTGTCAAATTTCGTTTTGCCTCATGAATCTTGAACATATAATGTTTTAAAATATCTATAGGACTTGATTGAAGAGCAAAGAAACAACATATACATGCCTGGAATTTGTTTTGTCAAAAACAAATCAATACGACGAATACGAGCGACGTCACGGAGTTGGATCTCTTTCCTTTCTAATTCAGCTGTTGTTGCACGGTTTTTAGCTGTTGTTCTTTTCTGTAATTTCGAAGGTAATGGAGTGTGTTTGCTAGAAAATAGAGATGAGTATTATAGGAGGTGTTAAATGGGTATTGAAGTGCACTTAGTTGAGAGTTACAAGTGAGAATTTGAATTGTTTCTTCAACCTTGCTGTATCTGTTCTTATTCTCTCATTCTTGCTGTTAACTCACGATTTTATCAGCTGTTTACTTCTGATATATTCGAGCATCTGGTTGTAGGATATGTAGGTAAGGAAAATTAATGTTACAAGTAGTGTTAAAGGTGCCATAGCATACATTAAAATGGGAGTTACAAGTGAAGGATTTGAATAGTTTTTGAAATGTTTTCCTTTCCCTTAGCTGCCGTTGCTTTTGTTCTTATTCTTGCTGCACGTATTCTTTTATTGGCTAGCACCTTGGATTGAGGAAAAATTAAGGTGTATTACTGTGTTTGAATTCTTATTACTAATTAAAGAATTAAAATGAGAAATGAATACTCCATGATGTGCAATTAGGAGTGGTTTGAATGGAGAGTTATAAACTCTTGGAAATATATTAAATTTTGAGTCAAAATTATTTTTAATATGCATGGTATATTATTGCTTTAAATCTTGTATTTTAGTTTCTTAAGGTTTTAACACCCATTGAACATTTTAGTGAATTAACAAATTTATTTAGACTAAACTCTTGCATGACATTGCATGATTTAAAATTTTATTATTTAAATGTTATGTTTAATTTCTTGAATATATTATACCTAGATTAATTCATGCTCATTTGTTTACCCATTTTAATTTAAACTTTAATTAAATATTAACCTAAAGAACTTATTTACTAACTTAGCTCTAATTAATTTAATAAATCCTAAAACATCATATTTCTTTAAATTAAATTATTCCTTAACTTAAATTATATTTAGGATTATTTTATTATTATTAATCTTATCTCAAATCTCCCAACTCCGGTCCGGCTTTGCGTATTTATCCTGAAAAGGTAAAACTAAACATCTACTTTTAAAATAAATAATCATAACTTAACAATTATAAAATGAATTAAACGCTTCTTATATTTATAAAATTCATATTTAATTTAAATAATGACAATTATGCATGGCTTATACGTAATCTGACTTTTGGGTTCTACACCCAGGCCTCGTAAAGTGACTCCTGCTCAAATTGAGAGAAGGTGGTTATGTCCGCTCGCAACTTCATGGTCTTTGATGGAGGAAAAGATTTCAAGAGAAATGCTTTGGCCATATCTTACCAAGTCGTGATTGAACCTACAAGCAAACAATTCAACAAAGCTTTTGCTTTGTACGTTAAGAGAAAGGAAATGAACACAATCTAACAACATCATCAGAAACTCCATTAAATTTAAAAGTATCGTAAATTTCAAGAAAGTATGCGATGTGAGTGTTTGGGTCATCTAACGCAGTTCCCCCAAACTGGACAGTGATCTGAATCATTTGAATAATGTCTAGTTTGATCTCGAACTGGTTCGCCCTGATGGTTGGTCTCACTATGCTTGGACGTGCTCCATCAAGTTATGGTTGTGCATACTCCAGCATGGGTATGCGCATTGGCTCCTCAAAACGTAGGTCTTCATGATGATCTTCCTCATGCTCGTTCCTATTCATCATGTCTTTAAGCCTCAGTTGAAGTCTTGACGCCAACAACTTGATCAAGCAAAACTTGCATTGTGCTATCCTCAGTAAAAAATCAATAAAATTCAAGCTCGATATAATCGCAAGTGCACGATTTCAAGTAATAATATATTGTACACGAGTACGAGTATCGTTCCTCCAAAGACTGTATTTCACAATTATTATTTCCAATTATTAAACTTTTAGTAACGATGATTTGAATTATTGCGGACTACTAGAATGACTAAATAAATAATTATTAAATGATTCAAGTCATGGCAGTGTCTTGAATGCTGTTTTATATGCTAATATGATTATTTTCAATGATTATGAATTTTTATATGTTAATATGTCAATTTTAAATGTTTATGGAATTTTTATGTTTATGGATTTTTATGTTAAAATGTTTATTTTAAACGTTTATGATTTAAATGTTTATTTTAAACGTTTATGATGTTAAAATGTTTATGGCTTTTAATGATTTTTATATGTTAAAACGTTTATTTTAAATGTTTATGGATTTTTATGATTTAACATTGACATTTAAAAGATATGTTGCATGCTTGGTTTAAAAGAAAAACGATATTATATGCATGTTTTTATTAAGTGATGGAAATACGAAATGTTGAAGGACGTGAAGGGATTGTGATTAAATATGTTGGAGATATCGTAAGGGTTATGGTCCCAGTGGGAGCCCGACGATCGTATTTCCATTGATACGAATACGATTGGAGATATCGTGAGGAAGAAGGCCCCAGAAGGAGCCCGTTTACGGGAGAAGGCCCCAGAGAGAGCTCGACGATCATATTTTCAATGACACGAATATGTTAATACGAAGGCCAAGGCCCAGTTGACCGGTGAGAGTGTTGCTGGAGTCCCCGCCGCCCAGTACTGTAGTTACATATAGATGGATCCATCGCCCAATACGTTTAAGAATACGAGTCACAATCACGATCTGAATTCAACAAATATGAATAGGAATATGAATATGAATATGAATATGTTTATATGAAAATGTTTATGAAAAGTTTATGGACATGTTTATGTTTAAAGAGATGCATCATTATGAAAATATTTTTATTTAAAGTTTATGCATCATGAAAATGGTTTTGTTTAAAGTTTCTGCATCTTCATGAAAACAATATTTTAAGTACAAGAATTTTTCATTGTTGTATGTGATCTGTATATGTAGTACTTGTTATCAAGATTATGGTGTGTTGAGTCTTTAGACTCACTAGGTGTGTTTAATGCAGGTGATTGTGATGTTAATGTTTATGGAGGTCTTGATGATTGACTTTGCTGGACCGAAGGTGCACATAACTCGAGGACTGACGCTAGTTTTCCGTACTAGTTATAATTTATGACTTCAAGTTATGTTAAAAATATTTTACGAATTTTTATGTATGTTTTGAGAGATTATAGTATGTGCTGTATTTCTCAAATATATAGTTGGTTGTGTTTATTTTAAAATGATGTCAAAAATATTTTATGGTTCGGCCGAATGTTATGTGAGGTTTGAAAAAAAATAATTTCTAGCACGTTTTAAGAAAACGAATAGCAGACGTTTCAGGAGCAATCTGTAAAATCCGGTGGATATAACCCGACGGTACTCCGATTAAAGAGGTAAATAGTTCAATTTATTATACGGAAGCATGATGGGCCATTTTTTTTTTTAAAAAAAAATCTATCATTTGAGCATGATATACAGGCTGAAAACCTTGCGTAGCTGTATGTCTTGAGGCTGTACATCTTCAAGAACATGCTTGATAGGTAAAACAATGCCATGTACTATATTCGGAGGAGTAAGGGTCTTCTTGGAAAATTTAGAAAATGGGAGAGTTAAAACAAAGATTTGAAAGGATGGGGAGTAAAAAGAAAGTTGAGAAAGGAGATGAAGATTTATTAACAAGTTGCCTCCAGTATAACCGGATCAAAATACAAAATAATTCAACTTTAGTTATACTTTTTATTGCTAAAAAAATGTCAATTTTTATAATTTTCCCTATGTTATGCAAATGTATTCGAGCAATAACACAAAAATATTGCATCAAACATGTTAAAATAAATTTTTTTATTACTTATATTAGGAGAAAATGACTCGAACTAGAATCATGCTGTACAATAAATAATAAAACACGTGTGCTTGTATGAGGTGATTTTCTTTTATTAAAAGATAGAATTAACATTTGAAACTTTTTTGCATATCAAATCTGGCGAGATTGTGACTTCCGACGATTATCAAATGTGAACAAAAAAAAAACCCGTAGACTTTCCGAAGCATCCTTTCAAGAGAGAACGTTCGAATGATGTCAATATCAAGCAAATCATACAGCGATTACGCGTTAACTTTTCTTCCGTGCCATTGGTTTTACGCAGTGATTTTCGATTTGAACTTCATTTTGGAAGAAAAATGTCTCCGGTTTACGACAAGTGGGGGAGACTGGTGGCTGCTGCTAAGCGCAAACAGCAGATTTGGGACCTTTTTCATGCGCAATCGAGTATCAGCACCGCTTCATCAGATTCCAGCTTTAGTTTCCAGTTGAATTCTTCTCTGAATGAAGTGTTTTCTGCTTTTTCGAGTTCGAGTGCTTCTGCTTCATATCAGAAAGAAGATACCGTTTCTGGGTTTATTTCTGTTTCGTGTTTGGGAGATGCAGTTGATCGTGGTGTCGTTGGAAGCAAAGAAATAGATGCAGGGAACCCATCAAGGTGGAATCTTGTAGTTCAGTTTACATTCATCAGTTTGCTTTAAATTTCTGATTTTGATTAAGTTGGTGAAATTTCAAAGACCACATTTTCGAGCTGTGTTTTCGATTTTTCATCTATTATGTGATAAATTTTTGTGTCTTGGCTCTTGATGTGCTTAAGTTGTACCTCGTTTTCCATGTTTGTTTGTTTGCCCTGTAGAATTCCAATGAAGAATCAATCCCCTGTTGTTTCTGGTAACCTTTCTTCCGATAGAAATGTCTCCTCTTTACCTCGTCGAAAAAGAAATTTGAATGTTCAAGTGCCAAAAAGACAGTTTCATAAAGATATTGACTTTTTTCTCGCTCCAAGTAGTTCAGAAAATTATCCAAATCTTAGTCCTAGAAGTCATCGAAGAAATGGAGAAAGCCATTATGATTCACCGTGCAATTGGCCTAACTATGGCAATCAGCAGAGCTTCCCCCTACCTCTTCCTCCCACATCAACTTCAAATTCTCCACCGCCCTTCTCTCATTTGAGTTCAGCCTCAACATCTTCATTGCCACATAGTCCTGGAAGAATGGAAAGTGATATAAGCTCTGTCTCACATTGGAAGAAAGGGGAGTTGATCGGTGGAGGTGAATATGGATATCTTTACTTGGGTTTTAATAGGTGAGGAAATTTGAATCACATGCAACTTTCCATTCTGTTTTGTGCCAACGTTTTCTCCAATGCTATACGATTGTTATATGAATTAAGAATATCATCTTGGTTATAGATTCTTTTGTCTATGCAAGCTTTAATTTCTTGGACATAATGAGAAATTGGAACTCAGTGCAAATGTTGAGGGATCAACAGTTGTCATTTTTTTCCGTGTGGTATATCTGTGTACCACAAATATGGAATCGTAGTGTTTGCGGTGCTATTTAAGAGATTTGAAAATGTTGTTATCATTGGCTAAATATTTTCATAACTACAATTTTTTGATACTTTATAAAGTTATCAAGCCGTTCACTTCATTTATAATAATTATCTGATATTTCTAAAGTTAGTCGCACCTATGGAAATTCCATGTTCAGAACCTCTTTTTGAATTTGATAAGTGGTGCCCCACTGGTTTTAGCAAAACAGGTGAACTGTGTGCCATGAAAGAGGTTTCATGCATAGCTGATAATGCTAAATCGACTCAAACTTTCAAGCAGGTGGTACAAGTGAGTTAATTGTTCTTTAGACCATTCAATCGCAGAGAAAGATTTATTTGTCATATAGGAGTTCTATCTCTATCAGATGCAACTTATTATTTCAATCAAATGCAACTTATTATTTCAGTCATTCTCATATATTTCACATATCATGTTATCATTTTCTGTTTCTTATAGGTGATCCAGCTATTGAGTTGCTTAAAGCATCCAAACATTGTGCAATATTATTATTCTGAAGTGGTTAGTTCTATCATTAATATTTTCTTATTAATTTCTTTTAGGTTTCAGCTTTGCATTAAGACTTTGGATGTATAGTTGTAAGCTTCTGTTATCCAAAGGCATTATATATTTGAAACTAAATATGCCGGCTGATTATAAAAAGCAAATTTGCCAGTTGATATAATACACCTATCATATAAATTTTTTCTTGTCTTTGTCATGAAATTTGGGCAACTGTTGCCAAACAGTATTTGTGAGGTTAATTATATTGTATTTTGTGGANTTTTTTTTTTTTTTTTTTTTTTTTTTTTTTTTTTTTTTTTAATTCTATTGGTATTGTATTTTATTACTACAATCAGGTGCATGATAAATTCTATATATATCTGGAATATGTATCTGGAGGTTCCATGGATAAGATTCTAAAGCAATATGGAAATTTAGGAGAATCAGCCATCCACCGTTACACTAAGCAAATCTTAGCAGGACTTGCATATTTACATGCTAAACATACTGTGCATAGGTAAATCTAACATCCTTCTTTCTCAGTTTTTTGCCTATAATTTTGGTTTGATTCATTCATTAGTTAGTAAACATTCATTATCATCCATAAATCTTTGTGCTTTTTCATTTGGAAGAAACATTAAAGGGGCCACCATACTTGTGGACCCAAATGGCTGTGTTAAGCTTGCTGATTTTGGCATGGCGCAACATGGAAGCCAGGTAATTTTTTGTGCTTAGGTTGTCTTATTTTCGAATAAACTTAACCAATGCACAACATGGCAGATTAATTATGATCAAATTTGTTGGTAAAATGAGTAAGGATTGGTGGAAAATGTTCAAATGATTATTATTCCAAAGGCAAACGCCTGTAAATAGAAGTCAAATTATATGCACAAGGAAAGAAAGATGGAAAGTAAGACTAATGAGGAATCCTCTGATCAATCAGCGCTTTTGTAACGACCATGGGCTATCCTGAGCTTGGGCTCCCTCGGGGCCTTGTCCCGTCTTGGGTTCCCACTGGGCCTTTTCCTTCACGGGCTTTCTCATGCGTCATTACTCATAGAACTTCTCCAGCCCAGGCACTGGAGCTTTTACCTTCCCAGGATTAGAAACCAAGACCTCCTGACTTATATAGGTCCTGGACTTATATAGGTCTTGGCAGCAATCCTGGTACCAATTGAGCTGCGCCTTTTTTGGTAACGACCATGGGCTATCCCGATCTTGGGCTCCCTCGGGGGCCTTGTCCCGTCTTGGGTTCCCACTGGGGCCTTTTCCCTTACGGGTTTTCCCATGCGTTATTACTCATAGAACTTCTCCAGCCCAGACACTGGAGCTTTTACTTTCCCAGGATTAAAACCCAAGACCTCCTGGACTTATATAGATCTTGGCAGCAATCCTGGTACCATTAATCGTTTAACTCATCGTTCGTTCCAAACTAGATCCAATTTTTCCATTTTTTTGATTCCTTAGAATTTTGTTTTCTTGCTCCCGTCGCTGTCTCGGCTGTGCTACCGGAAGCTCTGGGATTAATGGTACCAGGATTGCTGCCAATACCTATATTAGTCCAGGTGATCTTGGGTTCTAATCTTGGGAAGGTAAAAGCTCCAGTGTCTGAGCTGGAAAAGTTCTATGATTAATGACGCATGGGAAAGCCTGTGAGGGAAAAGGCCCCAGTGGGAACCCAAGACGGGACAAGGCCCCCGAGGGAGCCCAAGAAGATCGGGATAGCCCATGGTCGTTACAACGTTTACCATGAATTTTCCAGTATGACATGGTTCTTTACATTGTGGCTTTCCATGCTGGCTTCCATGTGATTCAATGGTTTTTTTGTTACAAAAGCGGAACTTTGATAATGTGCTGCAAGGTTGGGTAGGTGGGGTCCATAGTGACAGCTTTTTTATTTTCCTCACACCGACCTTCAGCAAAGACTTCTCTGGTGGTTGGTAGTGCTGTCCACACTTCATCAAGATTCTTGTTTAACCTTTGTGAAAAATCACACTGTGAATTTGAACTACCCTTGAGTGCTTGATTGCATCCACCCTTGCAGTGCCAGTTGTCGTCATAAATTGAATATATCTGCTGCCATAATTCCATTAGAGTGCTGCAGTGTTTAGTTTACTCTCATGTATCCTTGTTTTGTATCTCAAGACTTTGATTTGGAAACCTTCGTTCTGCAGCCGTATCCCAAATCTCTTTTGTTGTTTGCAAAAGAGAGAGTATGCTTAATGTTGTTCCCCATCAAATTTAACAACCAAGCCATCACAATAGAATTTCTCCATCCCAATGTAAACAGTGTGGATGAAATGTCCACTACTTGTTTTTCTTAAAAATTACTAGAATTTTTTTTTCTTTCTAATTCATTCGGCTGAAACACTAAGCATTTAAAATATGAATATTTTGCACCATTTAAAAATAAACTAACTAACTATTGTTTGAAAATCCAAAAGAAAATAATTCAAAGCATAAAACCGTAAAACGTCAACCAACCTAAACTAACATTATTTCAAAAATAAACCCAACTCTAACATCCTCTCAAAAATCTCTCAAAAGCATCATAAGTCGTAAAAATCTTTAAGTAATCATAAATCATAAACTTATTTTATTTGCGAAAAACTAGCGATTGTCCTCGGGTTGTGTACACCTTCAGTCCAACAAGATCAACCATCAAAACCTCTATTAACATCAATCTAATGCTCACCTGCATCGATCACACCTAGTGAGTCTATTGACTCAGCAAACCTTAACCATGATAGCAAGTAATACATATACATTCACAAGCAACAATGAAAATACTTTTAAAAAAATAGCTTTTCATGAACATAAACTTTAACGTTTTCCTTTCAATATATCATATCATATTTCCTTTCATCATATATGTATACGTTTCTTTTTTATCGAATTCAGATCCTCAATTGTGACTTTCGTATTAGCTGAAGGTCGATGGATCCATCTACGTATTACCACGGTACCGGGTGGCGGGAACATCGGCGATACTCACCCGTCAAGTGAGTCTTGACCTTACATATCATCGTATCATCATATTAGTCACAATCAATTCTTCTCCTTCAACTTTTCATATTTGCATCACTTATAAAAATTCATGTACATATAAATTATTTTTATTTTAAACCAAGCATGCAACATGTCTTCTAACATTAACATTTTATTATAAAATTCCATAAACATTTAAAATAAATGTTTTAACATTTATTATAGCTGAGGGCACTGCCGGGATGTCTAACATTTTTCAGGTGTAAAATGATCGTTTTGCCCCTGAAACCCTAATTTTCCCAATTTATCTTTAGACCTTATAACGAAAACCCAAATCATTCCAAACTTAACATAGCACCTTAAAATATGCCCATAAATATTTATTAGACGTAAACATAATCTTCTCGACTAATTTCCTAATTCATTTTTAAACTTAGACGTACATCTTGGTTTTGACTCGTATGGCTCGAAATTTAACCAAACTTTCCCAAATTTGAACCAAATCTTATTAACACCTAACTAAACCATACACAACCCAATTCAAGCCCACTAAACCCTTGGACCAGCCTAGGACACCTACTGAACCCTTTGCCTATATTTTCGAAACCCTAGCTCATATTGCCATGCAAGCTTCGACCCTAGCCCTCAAGCGACCCGACCAGACCCTAGTTGACCACCCTAGGACCCTACTGGACCCTTATGGACCCTACTGGACCGAGCTTGAGAAGACTAAAACCCACAGCCCCTCAAACCCGTCCTAAACGCGCGGCTTCCCCCCTTGTCTCACGCGATCACTTAGCCCTTCGAACCTAGCATCATGCAGCCTACCTAGGATCATGGCTCAGCCCTCTTGAGACCCCTGGACGAGCCCTAACAGCAGCTAGCAGCCGTCTGCACCTAGGAAGCGAAAACCGAAACCCTAGCCCATGAACCTCCAAATTTTCGTTCAACTTTATTGCCTCCTTCTTTACCCCTTACCTATGCATCTAGGGACCATTAAACATGTGGAAAAACATCACTTCAAGTATCCCTACCATGGCAGCCCCTTTGTAGATTATTAGGAAGAGTTTTTTAAAAAAAGAAAACTCTACTTTTATGCATATGAAGCCATAAAAACGAAAATAAACATAGTGCATCATATTTTTCATGCAAGAATAATCAAATATACATAATATGGTGTGAAAGATGTTTGAAGGAAGATTAAGACGTGCATTTGCGTTTATTACGCACGAAAAATGGCTTGTGATGCGAGGAACGTTGGCGGAGATGGTTCCTCAAAATTGAATGACTTTCCTTCCAAAACTTTCGTGTGGTGTGTGCTTCTTGGCTGATGGAGAGAGTTTTTGTGCTTGTGTGTCTGGTGTGCGTGAGTTACAAAACTTTTTGGTTAGGGTTTGAAGGCTTAAAGTTTGATATATAACACAAGGTGCAAGCTTGGGCCTATTAACCTAGTATAATAGGCTCATTAGGCCCATTAGTTAATATTTAAAATATTTTATTTTGGAAAGGTTGTGAAAATATTAGCTGAGTTCTCAAAAAGTTCATATTTTCTTCGAATACCGAATACCGTTTAAAAATACCTCGGCGTGTAACAATACCTCAAAACACCTCATTTTCGAAAATTCCATTTAAAATAGACCACACATTAAACAATTAAAAATAATTATTTAATAAAATATTTTTTCTCATATGGTCCTCGGTCTACGTTCCTCGATCGCGTCTCGAATAGCCTTTAAAGCATAGTTTGATGTATTCATGTAGAAAGGTACATTTTAAACATGCAAACATGCACACCCTATTAAATTTATGCAATTAAAACCATTTAATTAGTCATTTTCCATTTTAACTAGATTTGCATGCAGTTAGGTTACGTTATCATATTTTGGACCTTACAATTCCTCCCTCTCTTAAATGAAATTTCGTCCTCGAATTTAAAACTTACCGAATAACTCCGGGTAGCGACTCTTCATGTCCCTCTCGGTTTCCCAAGTAGCTTCTTTCTACGAGTGATTTAGCAACTTGACTTTGACCATTTGTATAACCTTATTTCGGAGTCTTCTTTCTCGGCTATCCAGAATTTGTATAGGTCTTTCCTCGTATGACATATTCAGAGTCAACTACAGAGGCTCATAATTTAGTATGTGTGAGGGGTTCGATATGTATTTATGCAGCATCGAGATATGAAACACATTATGTACTCCAGCTAACGTCGGTGGCAATGCCACTCTATAAGTTAATTTTCCAATCTTCTCCAAAATTTCAAATGGTCCTATGAACCTCGAACTGAGTTTGACTTTCTTGCCAAATCTCATAACACCATTCATGGGTGCTACTTTCATGAATACGTGATCACCCACTACAAACTCTAGTTTTCTTCTTCGCTTGTCGGCGTAGCTCTTTTGTCGGTTTTGTGCAGTCTTCATCCTATCTCGGATTTTGACTATTAGCTCTGCTGTTTGCTTGATAAAGTCCGGACCAAATTCCCCTATTTCACCAACCTCGTCCCAATGTATGTGTGATCTACACTTCCTTCCATAAAGTGCCTCGTAAGGTGCCGTTCCTATAGAAGATTGGTAGCTATTGTTATAGGTGAACTCCACTAGAGGTAACTTCGGTTCCCAACTTCATGTGAAATCAATCACACAAGCTCGGAGTAGATCCTCCAAAATTTGAATCACCCTTTCAGACTGTCCATCGGTTTGAGGATGAAATGTTGTACTGAATAACAATTTCGTCCCCATCGCTGCATGTAGACTCTTCCAGAAAGACTGTGAACCTCGGGTCTCAGTCAGAAACAATGGACACTGAAATCCCATGCAGTCGGACTATCTGTTGAATATACAGCTCTGCGTACTGTGTCATGGTGAATGTCGTCTTGATAGGTAGAAAATGCGCTGATTTGGTAAAACGACCAACTATCACCCAAATGACATTGAAATCTCTAATAGTCTTCGGCAGTCTCACAACAAAATCCATAGTAATATTTTCCCATTTCCACTCGAGAATAGGAAGTGGCTTAACCCTTCCCAGCTGACCGTTGATGCTCAGCCTTAACTTGCTGGCATGTCAAACACTCGGTCACAAAATGCAAGATGTCTTGTTTCGTGCCGGCCACCAATACAACAACTGTAGATTCTTGTACATCTTCGTACTTCCAGGATGAATGGAGTACGGGGTATTGTGAGCTTCCTTCGTAATAACCTTTCGTAGGGAATTGCCACTAGGAACCCATAGTCGATCTTGATATCGAACCATGCCATCTTCTTCAGAATACAGCTTCCGACCCTTAGCTTCATCTCTCTGTTTCCATTTTTGTAATTACTCATCAGAAGACCGACCTTCTCGAATTCTATCCCTCAGAGTCGACTGGACTGTCATAGTAGCAAGAAGCCCCTAGCATAAACTGCGACCTCGAATCGCTGAATCTCGGACTGCAATGGCCTCTGAAGTGATAATTGAGTAATAACTGCTGTCTTTCTACTCAAAGCATCCGCAACTACATTAGCTTTTCCCGAATGGTAGCAAATATCGCAGTCGTAGTCCTTTACCAACTCTAACAATCTTCGTTGCCTCATATTCAACTATTTTTGGGTGAAGAATTACTTCAAGCTTTTATGGTCGGTGAAAATTTTGCACTTCTCCCCATATAAGTAATGTCTCCAAATTTTCAATGCAAACACTACTGCTGCAAGCTCTAGGTCGTGAGTCGGGTAATTCTTCTCATGAACATTCAACTGTCTAGACGCATAAGCTATAATTCGGTCATTTTGCATTAAAACTGAGCCTAAACCAAGTTTTGAAGCGTCCATATAGAGAACATGTTCTCCTTGCCCCGATGACATTGACAGAACTGGTGCTGAAGTCAAGGTTTGCATTCTTCTAAGCGGTCAAGGGTACCGCAATAGATGAGAATCCTTGAATGAACTTCCGATAGTGGCTAGCTAGACCCAAGAAACTACGGATCTCGGTTACGTTCTTTGGTGCTGGCCACTCTCTAACTGCCTCGACTTTGCTTGGATTAACTTCAACTCCATCTTTAGAAATAATGTGGCCTAAGAACTCTACTCTCTCGAGCCAAAACTGACACTTGCTGAACTTAGCATATAACTTTCTATCTTGCAACAATTGTAGAGTCGTTCTCAAGTGCTGACTATGCTCATCTCGGCTGTTTGAGTAAATCAGAATGTCATCAATGGAGACTATGATGAATTGATCCAGATACGGCTGAAATACGCGATTCATGATATCCATGAAGATCCCTGGCGCATTGGTCAACCCAAATGGCATGACCATAAACTCGTAGTGCCCATATCGAGTCCTAAAAGTCGTCTTGTAAACATCGGACTCTTTCACTTTCAACTGATGGTATCCCGAACGAAGATGTATCTTCGAGAAAATCGATGCTCCTTGCAATTGATCAAATAAGTCTTCAATTCTAGGCTAGGGATACTTATTCTTGATGGTGACTCTATTCAGTCCTCGATAATCAATGCAGAGTCGCATACTACCATCCTTTTTCTTCGCGAATAATACCAGTGCGCCCCATGGAGAACAACTAGGGCGAATAAAACCCTTATCCAGCAATTCTTGAATTTGATCCTTTAGCTCTTCATCTCGGCGGGTGCTAGACGATAGGGTGCCTTAGAAATTGGCACAGTGACCGACATCAACTCAATAGGAAATTCCACTTCTTGGTCCGGTGGAATGCTAGAAACGTCCTCAGAAAAAACACTAGGAAAGTCTCTGACGATCTCAACATCCTCTAGCTTCTGACTGACATGAATGGGTGATGACGTAAAACATGCTAGAAAAGCTTGGCAGCCTCACTTCATAAGTTTCCTCGCACACATGCAAGAGATACTGTGCTGCATTTGCTTGTTCTTCGCTGCCTCAAACACAAAAGATTTCCCGCTGGGTGGTCAAATAGACACTAACATCTGCCGAAAATCTATCGAAGCTACATTCAATGATAACCAATCCATGCCAAGTATGATGCCGAATTCATGCATTGGGAGTACGATAAGATCTGCCCGAACCACATCTTTTGCAAACGAAGTTCCAGATTCTTCATAATGCTCGAAGTGACCATTTGATCACCGGAAGGAATAGAAACTTTGAAGCCCAATCCCATATCCTCGGGTATAATATTTAGTCGCTTGACGAATGTCTCGGATATGAATGAGTGTGTAGCTCCCAGCTCCAGCAATGCGTAGGTAGCTACACCTAGAATGAATATCCTTCCTGCGACGAATACACCGTCAAATCTATTCGTTTTGAAACTTAAGGAATTTCTATAACTATTTTCCCAAAATTTTTTGAAAATTACATGCTTGGACCCTAATTTTTCCCGAAAAAACTGCATTTTAGCCCCATCAATTTCGAAAATTGTATTTTAACTCTTTTTTTGGCAAATGGCATTTCCAACCCTCGAGAATTTCGAATTCTACAATTTGGGTCCTAAACTTTCGGAAATTGTTGATTTAACCCTTAGGATTTCGGAAATTGCGAAACAGTCCCTAATTACCTAAGATTTACAAAACAGCCCCTAGACTTTTAAAATTTGCAATTTAGTCCTTGAATTTCGAAAATCCCATATTCATCCTAGTATTTTCGGTTTATCTCAATTTCAGTCCTTGGACTCTGTTGCGTTATTTTCCCGCTCGCAAGCGCACGATTGTCAAGTTTTAATATATGTGAGTGAAGTATCGTTCCCAGAGCAGTGTGAATGTAAAAATATTTCAATGTTGGTAATTAAAATAGTCACGACTTTATCTAGAAAAATCAATAAACGGTTTGGTTTGCTTGAACAAATTAATTGCAAATGAATATTAATATAATCACCGAATCGAGAGAAAATCCATGAGAAAAAATATTTAGAGGAGTGAATTAGAAATATACATTTTAAACATGCAAACACGCACACCCTATTAAATGTATGCAATTAAAACCATTTAATTAGTCATTTTACATTTTCCATAAATTTGCTTGCAGTTAGGTTACGTCATCATATTTTAGACCTAATAGTGGAATCTGGTCCTGTGTTAGATTAGCATCAGACCAACTTTAACTTTTCTCTTCTACCCACGACGCACAATGTGGTCGTACATGATAACTTTATCCATGAGGTTGTGTTATGTAATTTGAAGAGTAAAATTTTCTGAAATTGGTTGAGTTGTATTAGAATTCATTGCTGAAGCAGTAGTGAAACTTGTGCTGGAATGTATTGTTAATGATGAAGCAAACATGGCAAGGAAAAATTTTGGAAGGATGGAAAAAAATCAACCCAAATTAAGGCCGTGGTATAAAGAAGAATTGGTAGAAGAATACTGGAATGGATATTATTCCTCGGCCAAAATCCTATAAATAGATGTCATGGTATATACAAAAGGAAAGAAAGAACGAATGAAAAGTTAGGCTAATTGGGAATAAATGGAGAGTAATGGTCTATACCTACTCGAACTAATCAGGAAATCAATTAAAAAAGATGACAGAGAATAATACAACTGTTGAATTATCGTTTTTCTCGTGTCCAAATCGCAGCGGAAGTTTTACCTTTATATGGACACTCGTATGGTTTAAACATTCATAGGATGTTTAGTAAATTTACCTTTAATGAAATTTCACTTGGCACCAACTACTCCGGTATTAGCGGACGTAGCTCTTCTTGTAAATTTCTACGAACTTTCTTTAAGTACTCCTTTCTTCGATCTCCTAATCCGGTCCACGATTGGATTACATGTTCCTATTCTAACTTGCACTAGAAAGTACAGAAGATATTTTCACGTTGGAGAGCAAAACTGAGAGGCGGCTCAAGACCCTGAAAAACTATTCATGGTGGCCGAAAATTGAGAGAAGAAAAGGGAGAGATTTTCGAAAAATGTTGTGGCTTAGAGGAAAGGTTATCACCTTATTACCTTAATACAAAACCCTTAACCTAGTTGCCATAATTTTGGATTTAGGTTCCTTAATTAAATTTAATGGACTTTGTTAATTAATTGGACTAATCCAACTAGTTTAATTAATTATATTAAAGTCCATTAAGAACTTTAATTATTTAGTATTTTGGACTTGCACTCCTCCAAGCACATTAAACATACTTCCTACTATATTTAATTTAATATTTAATAAATCCAACTTTTGATTTTAATAATTTAAATCATCAAGTTTTATAAATTCAACTCCTTGAATTTATTCTCTCTAAATTTTAAATATCATAAATTTAACTTCTTGAATTTACTATCTTATTAATTCAACTCCTTGAATTTATTTTCTTAAAATTTAATTATAAAAAATTCAACCCCTTGAATTTACTATATCATAATTTTATAGATATAAATTCATCTCATTGAATTTATTCTCTCAAAATTTAATTATTATAAATTCAACTCCCTGAATTTACTATATCATAACTTTATATAAATTCAACTTCTTTATTTTATTCTCTCAAAGGTAGAACAATATGATCCAGTACTTGTGTGACCCTTAATTATTATAAATTCAACTCCCTGAATTTACTATATCATAACTTTATATAAATTCAACTTCTTTATTTTATTCTCTCAAAGGTAGAACAATATGATCCAGTACTTGTGTGACCCTCAATGGTCCAGGGATACAGCTAGCTGTTGGTTCACAACTCATTGTGATTCGGGATATTCTTCTTTATTTGGGCTTACCCTAATTTTCCCCATTCCATGCACCAACATTTTATCATAAGAATGTTAGAAATCATTTTCTGATAAAACCCATCGAATCATGGTAAGAGCGTCCAGTAGCATCGCCTCATGATTCCCTATGTATCACTGATAGTGCCTGCAAGAACCGATCGGTTATCATTTAACAGTAAGGTCCCTTCATCTCATATATCACGATCGAATCTGCAACCATTGGTTCATCGAGGGTTGTATATTAGATTTGATAGCTATGTGATACAATCATGAAATATTCATAGTGTCGTCGCATGCACAATTAGAGAATTCTTTCCCTAATGTACATCTCACACTCTGGCAAGAGATTTCATGCACTACTATTTTGTTAGATCACATTGGATATCCACACCCGTAGGTGAGCGGTGAATCCCTCGACTACAATGCACTGGCTCTTACACATTTCGCAATTACACCCAACCTTGCCACCTTGTGACCTCGCAGAGTCGGTAAACGAGTCAAAGCACAATCCTAGTATGTAGAGTCTCAGTGTTGTCCCGGGTTGCAACCACGGAGTTTTCCTCTCGATGAATGATAATCACTCGGAAAGTCCGAGGGAGGGTTGTTCGGTACAATCATCGTATGATTACCCATCTGCATAATTGTACGTCTTTATACCCTTACCATGAAACATGGTACACAACATCACAGATGCTAGTCTCAAGCTCAATCGGCCTCGATCTTTATTTTAGGCTGCTGAATCTACTAGAAACGAATTTAGAATATACAGTGTTTACAAATGAGTTTCAAGGTCGAATTACGATTCATTTGTATTAAAGTATAATCGAGGACTTTATCTATACTGATTACTTGGGTATACAGATAAAGTAAAATGAAACCATAAAAAGTTAAGTTATATTAAAATAAAGATTGTTTATTACACTTGAGTCAATAAATTCTCAAGCCAACCGTTGGCTTGCAGAGCATCTACTTTAACATGAACAACAGTTGAATTATAGAATTTGTTGATGTATACAGTGTCATAATAAGTATACTGACCCTTGGTGAATCGAAAAGGTCCTTGGCTGTTTCATATTTCATATCAGACACAAAGTTATGGTTTTGCGTTGTATTTTTTTTTTCCACATTTTTTTCTTTATTTCTCAAGCGGTTTTGCAGATTGCTAGTCAATCCATTCCATTATTGCACAAAGATAACCTATATTGGATGGCACCTGAGGTTAGTTATTGTTATCTCAAGCCTTTATGGTTCTGATTTTTTCCCAGATGCATAATTCCTTTTTTGTTGTTCAATAGGTCATAAGGAATTCAAATGTATGCAATCAAGCAGTTGATATATGGAGTCTTGGATGCACGGTTGTGGAGATGGCAACCTCAAAACCACCTTGGAGCCAGTATGGAGAAGTACTGAAATTACCGGAACTGCCATTCGTTTCCTCTTGTATCTGATTAATATCTGACAAATTTTATCTACTTTCTGCGCTGAAGGCTGTGGCCATGTTCAAGATTGTGAACAGTAAAGAACTTCCAGTGATCCCCAATTATCTCTCGGATGAATGCAAAGATTTCATAAGGCAATGTTTGCAGTGGAATCCCTTGCAACGTCCAACGGCTGCTCAGCTTTTGGAGCACCCGTTTTTAATGAAAAGTGGTGTATCCCCAGAAAACCAAGTACTAAATTCTACGTTGTCAGATCACATTGCAGTGGCAAGTGCTCTAATATCCTTGGTATTTAACCAGTTTTCTCCCCATCATCATTGTGATCCAGAAAATTTGAGTTCTGTTGGCTTGTTGAGAGTTTATTCAGTAAATTTATCTTGGGCATGCAAATAAAAACCAGGAAATCTGTGTATGTGTTGATATATGATGGGGTTGTTTGCATGCTTCTTTTTTTCATGAGTGCAAACGGAATCCTGAGTTCATAAAGTCGAACTTTTATATGCTTTGTGAATTTTGAATTATTTGTGCAGTAAGCACGCGGTAGCGTATGATCTGTCAACCTTTATTTAATTATGTTGTTTTTGGAAGCTTGGCTAAGTAATAAGACATGATCTTTGTTTTATTAAATATGTTTATGAGTAATTTACAGGGCATTGAACATGTGAAAACTCCACACCAGTTGGACTCACAGAGTCTTGCCATGCGTACCTCTGCCGTATCAAAATCTACTTCTGATTCTAGGTATCTCTCACACAATTTTCTTTACAGTGTGCTATCTGATTCTTTTTTAACTCATTTTCCTAGTGATATTTGCATGGCAAGGAACATTTCAAGCCTGGGCTCTCCAGTTGAGACTCCTCTTCAACATCCAAGATCGCCTCAACACCTGAAAGCGACGTTACCCTCATCAACCAAATCTACCTCTCGTGCATCATCTGGCTCTTCCACTCCTATAACTGGTGGATCCAGTGGTGCCATCCAATATCGACATCTCAATCAATTCATGTTGCCTCAAGATCCAAAATGCCCAACCAGTCCTCCTGGCAGTGGCCTAGCTTACTGGGATCCCAACATTCTCCATCGTGTGCATCCGGCATCTCATGCTTTCAGGGAACCCGAATCAAATACCCAATATGCTCCAGGGAAGCAGTTGGGAAGGTCGTCCCTGTTAATGGAGAAATTTTTGATGGGCAGTTAATGTTGAGCCAGCGTGTCTCTAAGCAAACTAGCAGGCTCCTTAGTTAGGATCTTGTGAAATTGAAAAGTGTATGCATCTGTGTATGTACATATATGTGTATGTACATATATATATATATTCACACGCTATTTTTTTTATTTATTCAATAAAATCAGATTCATATATCAAAAGAATGTACAAATATGTTAGGGCATATCTAACCGAGTAGGTCTCTTGTGAGACGGTCTCATGAATTTTATCTGTGAGACGGGTCAACCTTACCGATATTCACAATAAAAAGTAATACTCTTAGCATAAAAAATAATACTTTTTCATGGATGATCTAAATAAGAACGACTCGTGAGACCGTCTCACACAAGTTTTTGTCCACTAACCTCGAGCAGCTTCAAACACAGATGGATCATTCAATTAACTTACATTAAAATGAAATTATTTGATGCAGTCGTATCAAGAGGATTTATGTTTGGGGACTAAATTTTATTTGGAAACATTGATAGATCAAGATATCTACAATATTACGTTATTTTTTTTATTCTCTTAATTTATATATGTTTTAATCCTTTTATTTTTAAGTTTTGGAATACCAATCTCTATATTAATATCTTTAAATTTTAATGGAGAATATTAGATTATATATTAATAATTAAATTTTGTTTTGAAAGAGAATTGGGTAAAATTTTGATTAGGTTTTATATTTTATCTTGAAGCAGAGTGACTACAATCGAGGAACATCCCACGACGTCCTCGTGCTATGAATCCCTTCTTTTGTACGTCCTTACTCACGGTATTCCGTCTCCTGTAATAGTAACTACTAATGTTTACAAAATTATAATAATATATTTTAGAGAAAACTAGAAATAATTTAATAAATTAATCAATGAAATTAAATATGATTATTTAATTTTTAAATAATATGTCTATATATATAATATATGTGCATGCATATATAAATATATATATATATATATATATATACATATATATATTTATATGGTGATATAGAGATGTGTATATAAGTATATTATGCATTATCAAGAGTTGATTAATATATGATATAATAAACATGATGCGGTCATGGGAGGTCAAGCTCTAAGGGAAGCGTGGGATCTTTTAGAGTTGCCGGAGGGACCAATCACGAGGGGGCGGATGAAGAGATTCAAGGAAGTATTGCATGGATTCATAAGCAATCGAAGAGAACTTGCAAGCAAGGTTCCAAGTGCTAAGAAGTCATGATGCAAGGGAGTGAGTTTGAAGGCCATATGAATGCTATTAAGTGCGAAGCAATGTGTTTGGACTAGCACCACAGCGCTTAGACACTACATAATTCGAAGCTGTAGCGCCTAGGCGCTACTTGATCAGCACCGCAGCGCGTCGCCTACGGAAAAACCTAATTTAGAGTTCTAGTTAATTATGTAACTTATTATTGAGTATCTTTTGATATGTAAATAAGATTTGGATGAATTTTTGCAGACAATTCAGACTATTCATTGATAGAATACATTGCTATTGAGTTTTCTCTCAAACAACAAAAAAGCTTCTTTGCAGACAATTCAGACTATTCATTGATAGAATATATTGCTCTTGAGTTTTCTCTCAAACAACAAAAAAGCTTCTTGTTTTGTATCAAAAATCAAATTTATCAAAGTTTTTGCTTTGTAGCGTTTGTCGATCGTTTTTACGCGGATTGTCAAGGGCGAGATTTTTGAAGGTTCGATCGAGTGTCGATTGTTTTCTTTGTGATTGTTTAGTACTAAACCATGTAGTTTAGGGGTGAAAATCACGCAATATTTGATTCAAAAGATCGGGACATCACAACACAGATCCTTATTCATTATTGAATTGAGGGCGTGATTCCAATTTAATCGTGTTTGTTTTCTTGCGTACGAGGATTCATATCATTTGGTATCAGTGCTTTGGCTCATTGAATTCAAGTAAGTATCTCGTTATTTAAATTTTCAGATCTGCATTATTCTTTCGTTTGTAGTCAGATCAGTATCATTTTTATCGTCCACATTTTGTAAATATGTGATTCTTCGTTAGCACGAATTATCCTTGTGCAATTCCAAAAAAAAATACAAAAAATTCAAAAATTTGCTATAATTTGGTTTTGATATTTGGTTCTACTCTCTATTGTAAGTCATATTCAATTGTCTCTCACAATAAAAAATAAAAAATAAAAAAAATATTTTCAAACTTCTTGTCTACGCAGTCCAAGTGAGTTGGTGCGACTTTGATTGTTGTACTCCCAAAAGCAGGTTCTCCACAAGTAGTATAATTCAGTGAATCCGAATATCGTATCCACATGAAACCTAAGGTAATTACAAATCCACTACAATGTCCTTTTGTTTTGTTTTTTTTCCTTTTAATTGTTTGAATTTTTAATTGATAATTTATAATTGTTCAAATTCTAATTTAAGTAGTTGAGATTATAGGATTCACTCTTGGTATTTTAATAAAGTTAACATTAATGAACATTATTGAAATCCACTTGATAAAATGGTTCCAATATATTAAATAATCATATTTATATTATGTTATATATTATTATCTTATAAGTATATAATATATACCAAAATTTATAAATTTTGTTAAATATTTATTGTGCTATATATATATATTTGTAAATACTAAATAAAAGTTCTCACTTTAAATAGTTGGTAAAACTAAACAAACATTTAAATGGTACCAAGAAATTAATATTATGATATATTCATATATAATAAATCAAGGCATCGATTTTAAATTGTTGGTAATACAAAACTAATATTTAAATGGTTCCAAGAATTTAGTGTAATATATAGCAACAATAAATCAAAACTCTCACTTATAAGTAGGGTATAATAATGCTTAAAGAAATAAATATAATGAAACGTTCACTACTCGTTTTTCTTTAAAATGTACTAGAATTTTTTATTTTATTTTTTCTATTCTACTCATTCGGCCGAATATATACATATACGTAAACATATTTTTAAAATAACATTGAACCATTTAAAAATAAACCAACCAACTATTATTTGAAAATCCAAAAGAACGTAATTCAAAACATAAGGTCATAAAACGTCAACTGAGACGACCTCTACTTTTTTTTTATTTTATCATAAATCATAAACTCGAAAATACTAAATAGAATAACTTAACATAATCATGAATCATAAAAATAAAACAATTTAAATCTCAAGCGCATCAAATAAAATCCAAAATTATCAACTAACCAAAATCCTACATCGATATTTTAAAAGATCAACTAACATAGAATTAAAGCATAAAAATATCTCTAATAAAATCATTAACATTAATCTTTAAATCTTTTATCTATCAAGCTAGTGCGGAAACAAAAAGGTCCCTCGAGAGTGTACTGCTGTACTCGATCCACTCAATCGCCCTTCCTATATCATCATATCCTGCATCATACAAACCTAGTGAGTCTAATGACTCAGCACGTTCTAAACATGAGTATCAAATAATACATATACAATCACAAGTATTTAAAAATCATACTTTTATTCAAAATAGCTTTTGAGAATAAATAAACCATTTAAAATTATTTAAAAATAATTTAAAAAGCTTCTAAGCATAAATCATATATCATAAATCATTTTAATCGAAAAGCTTTCAATCCCTTATCATTTGGGCGAAGTTCGATCCTGGAAAGTGACTAGCTTTTATCCTTAGGTCGACTGATCAGTCTTCAACTCCACATGGTCCATGTGGGTGGGCACTAAGCTCCACCATGGAAATACGATCGTCGGGGCTCTATCGTGGGCCTTCTCCCATAGACGGGCTCCCTCTGAGGTCTTTGCTCATAAATGGGCTCTTTCTGGGGACTTTTCCTTTAAATCGGCTCCCTCTGGGGCCTTTTCCCCTCACAACATCCCCACAAAATCATATATCATTTGTCACAGTCAATTCGCATCTCTCAAAATATTTTTCATTTTCTTTTAAAAGCATATAATATCTTAACTTTCCAAAAAATAGCATTTTAAACAGTATAAATTGCACATTTTTATCATAAATCATAAAATATCATATTTTCATCAAAAACATCATTTTAAATCATAAAATATCATTTAACATGCATTATGATCCTTCGGGATGCTGCCAGGCTTTTACGTATTTTTCAAGTGTAAAATTACCGTTTTGTCCCTAGACGTAAAAATTCTCGATTTTATCTTTTTCTTGCTTTCAATGACATGGGTTTATCCCAAATAATCAATTAAGCTTAAATATAATTTTTCATAATTTTATTCGGCTTAATTCGAGGCTTTTAGATTAATTCTTTAAATAATTATTCGAAAGGCGATTAAATCTCGGATAAATTCAAAACTCATTATTTTGATCCCAAATTTTAAACATAACTTTTTTATTACCTAAACTACCCTTGTGGGCTATGAATCACACCCGTGGACCCATGGTTCCAATTTTTCTTATTTAATTCGAAATAATGACCCTTTAAGGAACCCACCAAGCCATCTCCTTATTTACTCGAGCCATGGTCGAGCCACCTCGAGCCAAACCCGAGCCAACCCATCTAGGAGCCCTACTGGCCAAGCCCAGCCCATAGAACCAGACCCTAGCTCGCTAAAAAAGTCCTGGAACCAGACCCATAACTGCGCATGGTTTGTTACTCACGCCCATAGACTCCTAGCCAACCTAGGACACTTCCAGTCGAGCCACCACCGAGCTCACTGACCCTAACCGACCGTGGACAATGCCTAGACCCAAATAAGCCCAGACCAGACCCTAGAACCCAGACAACGAGCTGCTGAACCAGAACAGCAGCATGCGCACACTATGGAGCCTCCCTTACGTTTTCCACGATCCAGTCGAGCCAGCAGCAAACCCAGCCGCACCAACCCCTGGCCTGGCCCCTGCCCATCTCCCTTGGACCCTGATGGACCACCCTGGCTCGAACTTAGGCTAGCCACAAGCCCCTCTTCTCCACCTTCCCTTCTCACACGCTTGGGAAGGGTCCTAGCTCAAGTGGACTCTTCCCTAGCCACTCCCCCTCGAGCCCTAGCCCTCCTAGGACTCTTCCTAGCCCTAGTACATGACCCTAGCCAAGCCCCAACCAGCCCTAGCTGAGCCCCAGCCCCAGCCCCCATGCACAGTAGCCGAGCCCTTAAGACAAATCACAAGCCAAGCAAACCCTCGGTCCCTTCCTTGTTTTTCCCTCGGTTTCCCAGCTTTATTTTGCCTTAACATTTATCATGTTTTGGTTATATTTTATCATTTATTGGCAGCGTACTCGTTGGGAATCATAACGTGTTTCATATTTGCGTAAAAACAACGTATTTTTTAAAATAAATGTTCTATCGTAAAAGTGATCAAACACATATTTTTTCCATGACCACGCAGCTGAGCCCCTCTTCTTTTCCTCACTCGATTGGCTAAGCATCACCAAACACCCTAGGATTCGATCGGCTCTCCGACGGCTCGATTCAAATCCAACTCCAGCACCTAGACACCCTCTATCTGAATGCGCACAACCCTTACAAGCCTTAAACTAGCAGCCCCTTACATGCACAAAGGAAAAAGTGAGCACATGGCCGAGTTTATGCATATTTTCATGTCAAAATCGTGTAACACAAGGTAATTCAATGGATCAACGTATTATCACACAAAAACTATTAAAAATGCATATCACGATGTGGTTGATGAGAAAAAGAAGGTATAGGGTGTGCCTTTGCGTTTTTACGCTCGAAAACTTTGAGATATACATGTAAAACTTGTACCGGAGACGCAGGGAAAAGAGCTTTCTTGAAAACCTCGGAGAATTTCGGTGTTTTGCTTAAGGGAAATTTTGAATGGCAGGTGCTGCCATGGGGGAGGGGCGGCCGTGTAGTATGGGAGGGGTTTAGGGTTTGATTAGTGTGTTTAGGTCAATTAATTATACCCTAATGGGCCAATAAAAATAACTAAAAGTGTTAAAAGGGTTTTGGGCCCATTAAGCAATATAATAAACCCATCAAGCCCAATAACACTCTCAAAAAATATTCCGTTTCGGTACGTTTTTGAAAATGTTGCCCGAATCCTCAAATAGTCCCCCAACTCGCTAAATTTTGTGTACCGATTAAAAATATGATCCAACGAGTAAAAATACTCCACCAAGGCCCATTTTAGAAAATCTCACTTATTTATATCATATATTAAATAATTAAAAATGATTATTTAATAAAAATATTTTTTCCTTAATTGTCATCGGTCTCCATTCTTCGTTCAAGCACGAAAACTGTTAAAGCTTTTTTGCAAAAAACTTTAATAAACCAAGCAATAAAACACATATCCAAGCAATAAACATGCATTTAATGCATTAAAATAATTTAATTAAAATACAAAATAAATTTGATAACTTGCATGCATGTGGTTTACGTGGACCTTCAAATTTTTAGGACATTACATTTTGGGTCTTGATTGCCAATCTTAGGAGAATTATGGGGTCATTTTAGGAATTTTCGAAAACTATTGGTTTTGCATTAAATTCGATAGTTTGAGGGGACTGAAATGCGATAATTTAGGTTTAATGGAATAATATGAGAACTTTGGGATTTAGGTTGCAATTTTCTGAAGGATAAAAAGGGTCCAATTGAATGTAGTCAGCAAGTAAACTACCAATTAAAGGTTACATAAGGAATTGCGATTAAAGAAATTAGAGAGGAATGTAAGTATGAGGATGTCCTAGGTGGAACGAGGAATATTGGTACTAGCGATTTCGATGAGAAAATAAGATTCGCCAAATGAATAATTTTTGGGTATCGTAGTGGATTATAGAAGAATACAAACTAAGAATATCGGAGTTCGTATAATTTTTGAAAGCTTCTGTTTATAGGATTTGAGAAAAATATTTTTTGGGGTCTATACGAGGTAATTGCAAAATGTGGGAAGTAAGTAAAAAGAAATAATTTCATTTTTGAGTAGTAAAAAAAAATTCTTTTTTGGTTGACACTGCAGTTGCTATTATTTATATAGTCCAGAAACTTCTGTCTTTGAACTTTGTCGCTAAACCTTATAAGATTCATTTGGGGAAATGTTTAAAGTTATTAAGGAAAAACTTGCAGTGTCATGAAATTGTTACTTCTTTTGATATTATGAAATTAGGAATCTAAATTTTAAATGGTGATTAAGATTATAGTTGTTACTAGGAGACATTTATTTTGGGACCAATTGGAAATGTGCATTTGGATTATGTAGTAAGCTTTATTAAGTAAATAATTTATGATTTTATGGATGCTAGGTTCGGTGGACTATGAGATTTATGGGAATAGATGGAACTGAAGCTCCATGAATCAATTTTCAAGTTCCAATATAAAGCATTATTTTTGGGTCAACGATTAACCTTGTGAAGATTAAATTGGGATATGTAGGACCTTGTGTTATCTTGACTATAATAAGTTAAGGAGTGACATTTCCATGATAAGGAAATTACGCTAACTTTTGGGGATAACAAATAGATAACTACCTTATGTAAAATAAGTCGCAAAACATAGATGGGCAACGAGGAAAGAGTAGAACACTAAGTTTTGCATTTATATGGTACTAAAAGTAAATTATTTTGGGAAGGTGAATAAAAGTTTTCGTCCATAGAATGTTAAGATTTTGTAACAGTAAGGTCATATGACACGATCTTGGGTTCCGAGGTTACATATAAGTGTTTGATATTATAAGGGGATCTAGAATGAAATCATGATGTGAAATGGTGACTCGATAGACTTGAATCGTTTAAGTACCTGGAATGACTTGGGATTTAAGAAAACAAATATATATCGATGATGGTGTTAGGGACAATATGTTTGACATATACAGGAATGAGGTTTTAGTAAGTACTAGTCATTAAAGTGTTTCCTAATCATGGATACTATAGGATGACTATGGATCGAAACTAGGTTTGTCAATATGAGTATATTTTGTAGAAATTAAATTATACGATCAGGACGACCTAAGGTAAAATTCGAGCAATTAATTAATCTTTGGGAGGATAAAATAACCCAAAATAGTTTAAGATTTATAATTAATAAAGGATGTAGAGTTAGCTAAAACTTTGAATTCTTGAAGATCAAGAAATTTGGTATAAACGTATAAAAATGGAAGATTACATATCAGAGAATGCAACGAAAGCGTGAGAGAGTGCAAAATTTAAGCCAATTATATTAAGTATGAAGTGAATAAGGGAGCCTAAACTTTTAAATAATCAAGACTAGACAAATTTCGAGGACGAAATTTTATTTAAATGGGGAGGAATTGTAACGCCTAAAAATCAATCAACGTAGACCGCATGCATGAAAATTATTAAATTTCTAAAATATTTTAATTAAATGAATTTGGATGCGTGAATGATATATTTTGAGTGACTAAATGATTAATTGTGTAATTTTGATTGGTTTCATAATTTAAAGAGTTTCAGACGAATATCGATGGTTGGCCGGAGACGGAGGACCCGAGACTATTAAAGCGTTAAAGATTTAAAAGCTAAATTTTTATTTATAGTTAATAAAATAATTATTTTAAATAATTTAAGAATTATGAATTTTTAAGGTCAAATTTAAATTAAATAGTGGGAGCAAGGGAATTATATATTTTATAAGGGAATTTTTTTGAAAATAGATATTTTTAAATCTTTTAATTAAAGGCCTAATAATTTTATAATGCTTAATGGACCTAATTTATTAATTAAAAATTAGGGTTGATTAAGCCTTTTAATTAAGTGATTAATGAAGACTTTTATTATTATTTTTTTAAAAAAAGATAATAAATAAATAAATAAGAGTCCTAGTCCTACACACACACCCAAAACACACACCTACACTTTACGTAAAGCGGAGAAGAAAGGTTTCAAACGGCCGAACCTCTTTGTGCTTGCAAGGAAAGATTTTCGAATTTTTTTTCTACTTCTTTCTTCGCTTTTCTTCCTCGTTCTTCCTTCCAACAACGATCACTCGACTCCCTTGCATCCCAAGGTGGGGTTTTGACAAGAAAGCGGATAGAAAAAAATAGAAATCATCCTCTGTTTGTCACCGACTTTCACCGCTTCGGTATTTGTATTTTGAGCGTTTTAAACACAAAGGAGCGCTTCCAAACCTTCTTTTTGCACCATTCAAATCATATTATGTGTTTTTAATCATGTTTGCATGAAAAATATGAAATTATCCTTTTATTTTAGTTTATATGGCATAACATGAACAAAACTTGAGTTTTTGTGTTTCTAAATTCATGGTTACGATGCCCAAAGGGGCTGCCATTGTAGGTATATGGGAAAGAACGTTTTTCCACATGTTTAAGGGTCCTTAGGTGCATGTTTAAGGGCTGGACATGATAGGGTGTCATGATGAACGAAAAATAGGGTTTTCATGGGATTAGGGTTTCGAACTTGGCTTCCTATGAGGGCACGGCTCTTAGCTGCTGTCGGGACATGTTCAAGGGTCCTAAGAGAGGCTAGTCAAGGTCCTAGATGGATCGAGGGGCTGCTGGTACAAGGGTAGGGCTGGAGTCGAGAGCTTAGGGACGCGCGGGTCTTATAAATGACGGGTTGAGGGCTGTGGCGTGCTAGCTTCAGTAGGATCAATCGAGTGGGGTTCCTAGGGGTGGTATAGGTCCTAAGATGGTCAGCTAGGGCCTGGTTGGGCCGGCCATGGGCTAGGGTCGAAGGAATCAAGGGTTTGTGCAAACTAGGGCTTGGTTCAAATGAGCAGAATTTTCCAGCAGCTTCCTAGGCTCGTTCGAGGATTTTAATTTGCTTCATTTGGATTGCATAGTGTATGGTTAGATGTGAATAAGCTATGGTTCAAGTTTGGCAAAGTTTGGTTAAGTTTTGAGTCTATTCGAGTTAAAATGGGATGTATGGTTAAGTTTTAAAACGAATTGGGAAATTAGTTGAAAAACATAATTTTACGTCTAAGAAATGTTTATGTGTATATTTTAAGGTGTCATGTTATGAAACATCTACAAATTTTAAATGCGGAATTTTTTTATTTTTAAAAAGCTAACATTTTCGTAAATGTCATTTAAGTATTTTTGCATGCATGCAACCCTACTGAAATATCCCACTTAAAAATAATTGTAAATGTTTAACAACTTAAAACAGTGTAGTTTAAAAAGGCCAAACTCGACCAGCATAAAGTGCTTAAACATAACAAGTCAAAATCCCAATAACCATCATCGTGTCAAAACCAATGTATGAAAGTGCTCATGTCCTCTCAAAACCCATAAAAACGTAATGTGTGGAAGGAATGTGGTCCTCGGGTCGTTCACGCACATTCAGTCATGCCTACTCAGAGTTCGGCACCTCCAGTCCCCTCGTAAATATGCTCACTTGCATCACACACGCTTAGTGAGTCAAAAGACTCAACACACATGTACCGGAAATAAAAAGTACATATACATAGCACACAGTAGTGAAAATATAATGTAATCAACAAACCTTTCATGAACTTTAAAAACGTAATGTAACTGTATCATATGAAATCATTACATGTCAAAACAGCTCATCATTATCATCATATACTTATACATCATTTTCTTTAATGAATTCAGTTCATTATCATCATTCATCATTATGCGATGGATCCATCTACATAAAACAGTGGTACCCGACGGCTGTCGGACATCAGTGACAATATTACCCATCCACTGTGCCTAGGCCTCATCATCAGCATTTACATTTACATCTTAGGCATTTACATATACATCGTCAGTCACAACTAATTCACATCCTTCAAAACATCATTATTTTCATCACTTATCAAAATCAAACACATGCATAAACTTTTCATAAAATCAAGCATGCAACGTATATTTTATAATTTCATAAAAATCATGATCATAAATCATAAACATTTAATAACATAATAAATTTGTGCTCAGGACGCTGTCAGGACTAAAAACTCACTCGGGTGTAAAATGATCATTTTGCCCCTAGAAACCCAAAATGACCGTTTTACCTCTGTCCCTCTAGATTTCGAACCGAATCTTACAAAACTCCTTAAAACATCCCAAAACATAATTAAAAGTATTTCTTAGACGTAAACTCGAGCCTGATCAAAACTTGACTGATTCGTTTTAAAACTTGGACTGGGGTCCCGGTTTTAACCCGAATCGACCCGCAACTTAACCAAATTTAGGGGCGGCTGTTGTGTTTTGATTAGGTTTAGGTTTATTTTACATGTAGTTTAGGTTGACTAAAAATGCACTAATGGGCCTCCAAGAAAAATAACAAGGTTTTGATCCCATTAAGCAATAAAAATAGGCCCATCAAGCCCAAATACACTCTCGAAAAATATTTCGTTTAGGTACGTTTTTGAAAATATTGCCCGAGCCCTCAACAAGTCCCCTGAATCGTTGAAATTTGCTACCGGCTAAAATATAACCAGTCGAGTAAAAATACCCAACCAATTCCCATAATCAAAAATCATACTTAAAACACATCATATTAAATAATTAAAAATAATTATTCCATAAAAATATTTTTCCTGAGTATCTCAGGTCTCCATTCCTCAATCGAGCGCAAAATGCATCTTGAAGCCCTAAGACGTGAACTTTTAAAATAATCGTGAAATGAATCCTATCATGCAATAATTGTGTATTAAATGCATAAAACTAATAAACACACCTTTTAAATAAAACCCTAGATTGCATACATTCAGGTTACGTAAATTTAATTTCCTGGACCATACATGTTAAGTTTAGGGACGAAAAGTTTATGTTTAAAATTTCGAAAGAAAATATTAAGTTTTGAATTTATTCGGGTTAAAAACGCTTCGTGGTTTAGTCATTAAGTTATTAAATCGAAATGCTCGGTTTACGTCTAAAAAAAATATTAGAGGACAAATTTAAGCTTATATGATGATTTGGGATAGGCTCAAGTCAATAAAAGTAAGAAAAAGTCAAAATCGAGAATTTTAGTGTCCAAGGGTAAAATGGTCGTTTTGCGTCCCAAGTAGTACGAAAGGCTTGCCAGTGCCCCGAAGAATCATAATACATGCTAAATGATATTTTAAAATGTTTATGATGAAAATATGAAATTTTATGATTTATGATAAAGCTGTGCAATTTTTACCGTTAAAATGCTATTTTTCGAAAGTGAATGACACGATATTTTATGATTAAAAAGAAAAAAAAAATATTTTGAAGAATGGGAATTGACTATGACAAAAATGATATGATATATGATTTTTGAGAATATCGTGAGGGAGAAAGCCCCAAAGAGAGTCCGTTTACGGGAGAAGGCCCTAGAGGGAGCCCAACGATCGTATTTCTATTTTATGTCGGTGCCTATTGCCCATCCTTATGCGTAATGGTGAGCTAAGACTGATCAGTCGACCAAAGGATACAGTTAGTCCCTTTCAAGGATCAAACTTCACCCAAAATGATATATGATGATGGAAAGCTTTATGATTTAATGATATATGATTACAAGATTTTACGCCAGCTTATTTTACTAAAAAGATTTATCTTAAAGCTGCATGTGCTTATATATGTATTATTTGTTATGTATGGTTAGAACGTGCTGAGTCATTAGAATCACTAGGTTTAAATGGTTGCAGGCGACGATGATTTTGAGGGAGGCACTGACGCTTGAGTGGATCGGGTCTGGCAGTACACTCCCGAGGGACATTATTTTCCGCATTAGCTTGATAGTTAAAGTATTAAAGATTTTATTAATGATTTAGTTTGAGATTTTCATTCTTTATTTTGATGTTAGTTGATCTTGGTAAAGATCGACGTAGTATTTTTGGTAATTAACGAGTTACATATTTTTATACACTTGAGATTTTAAATGTTAAATTAATATTTTAGATAATGGAAATGTTAAGTTATTTTTAATTGTGAGTTTCGAATTTTGTGGTTTCAAAAAAAAAATAGTAGGATTATAAAGTTTAAAAGTAGTGGACGTTCAAATTTGGCAATATTTAAGTCCAAACTGAAATTAGTTAATAAATTTTATTGTAATTAATTAAATTCTTTTAGTTAATACCTATCATCGAGATAGAAAGAGTAACGTAAAAGCATTTGAAGAATTTGAACATCCATAAAAATCCTCGTGTTCATTACCTTCGGTTTTCACGGTACCCGAGCCAAAATATTCAAATCTGTCATTCAGTTTATTTCTGTGTTATTTTAGTTAACTGGTCGATATTGACATACAAAATTTAAAGATCGGTTTCTCAAAGAACTGACTCACATTCAAAAAGGAACTGAAAAATCTTAAGTGTTTGTTCAACCCCCCTTCTAAACACTTTATCCTAGTTAACCGATCCTAACAAGTGGTATCAGAGTGGTTAAATCTTATTCTTAAATACTTTCAAATACATACATCTGATAACCATGACTTCTTTCAACAAAATTCTGATGTTCTCCAGAGAAGAATTTGGTGGTTGGAAGATTAGAATGCAGGTTCATTTAGCTGCACAAGATGATGATATGTGGTACGTCATAACTGATGGAACTATGAAAATTATGAAAGCTATCATTGTTGTTGCTCAAACTGATGGAGCACTTCATCTCATTGAGAAACCACGTGATGAGTGTACAAGTGAAGACAAAAGAAAAGCTAATTGAGACAATTTTGCCAAGGACATACTATACAAGACAATGGACAAATTTATCTTCAGAAAAATAAAAATGTGCAAATCAGTAAAAGAAATTTGGGAGAAACGTATTCAATTGTGTGAAGGCAACGAGCAGATAGAGGAAAATAAAATTTCAGTCGCTACATAGAAATTTGACAACATCAAAATGAAATCTGGTGAATCGATGAATGAATTTGACGAACGAGTTAGCAACATTGTCAATGAACCGAATGCACTAGGAACAGATTATGATCTTTCAGAATTTAAAATGTGTTTTATCAACTGTACAGATGGTGAAGTCATGCTCAAGCAGAAATTTTCATAAGTTGTCATATCAAACTATGGGAACATGGTTCAAACTATATAATGCTTTATCTAATCTAAAAACATAATTAGGTATGACATGATTCACAAATCTAGGAGGTTGTTCCACAAACACATCTTCTTGTAATAAAAAATTTAAGAATGCGCTTTTAACATCCATCTAATATACTTTAAAGTTCTTACCCACAACATAAGCAAGAAATATTATGATGGCCTCTAATATAGCAACTGGTGCAAAAGATTCATCGAAATCTATTCATTCTTCTTGCTTATATCCTTGTACAGTCTTGCTTTATTATTGATCATAGTGCTATTTTCATCAAGCTTATTTGTAAAAACCAATCTTGTTCCTTTAGTAGATTAATCTGATGGTCTGGGAACTAAATATCAAAACCTTATTTCTAACAAAGTGTCCTAATTCTTCTTACATGGCATTTATCTAATTTGATTCAATTTGAGCCTCATCAATTTTCTTAGATTCATTCTGAGATATAAAAGCAGTATGCAAAAATTCATCAGTCATCTGTTTCCTAGTTCTTAAGGGAGCAAACGGATACCTATGACCAGCTCAGGTGGATGATTCTTATTCCAACGTTAACTAGGTCCAAGAGGATTTGAATTTACTGTAGTATAATTTAGTTCTTGAATATGATCATCTTGTCCCCCAAAAGATTCGGTTTGATTTAGAACTTGATCTTCTATTGGTTATCTTGGATCTAAATAGCTCGATCTATTGTATTGTTATTTCTTTGTTCATCAGCTTGATCTCCCAAGTTTTGATTTGTGTTTCCACCAGCTTGATTTATAGGAATATCAGGTTCAAAGTGCAAGTCATTTGTTCTTCTCATCTGGATTTCATCATAATTGTCAGATTGAAGAGTGATATTTTCCATTCTATTTGAAAGATCATTTAAGTGTGTGCTGTGTACATTTGGGATAATTGATGATTCATCAAACACTATATGAGCTGATTCTCCAACATATAGATCTCAAGTGTTAAAAACATTATATGCTTTGCTAACAGCTGAGTAGTCTAAAAATATTCAAGCATCTGATTTTTCATAAAATGGAGTTAAATGATTTTGATTCTTGTTATGAATAAAGCACTTACACCCAAATACCATGAAGTATGATACTTCTGGTTTCCTTTTATTCCAGATCTAATAGAGTGTTTTTGCATGCCTTTTGTTAATCATCGAGCTGTTCTAAGTATAACAGGTTGTGTTGACAACTTCAGCCCAAAAGAGCTGAGAAATTCTAGAGTCTGCTATCATGGTTCGAGCTGGTTCCTAGAGTGTTCTATTATGTCTCTCAGCAAAACCATTCTGCTGAGTTGATCCGGCAACAGAGAACTCATGTTTGATTTCATTTTCTTCCAAGTAAGTCGTAAGCATACTGTTGGCAAACTCAGTTCCTTGATCACTTCTTATCCTATCTACCATTAGAGTTTTCTCATTTTGTAAATGCTTTAGTATTTTATCAATTGTGAACTGGTCTGATCTTATAATCAAAAAAAAAAAAGATAACCCTTGTGAATCTTGAAAAATCGTCAATTATTACCAGAGTATACCTCAATTCCCCAAAGCTTGTTAAAGGTATAGGGCCAAATAGGTCAATATGAAAAAGTTCCAAACATTGAGCTAAGGCGTTACAACCTTTGTTATTGAAAGTCGATCTGACTTGCTTTGCCATCTAACATGATGAGCATACATTATCCTTTGAACAATTAATCTTCGGCATTTAGGTTACCAAGCTGTTTTAATTCAAATTAGAGATATTTTTAAAATTTAGATGATTTAATCTTTTATGCCACAACCAGTTTTTATTAGTATTAACAACTATAAAGCATATAGGATTAGATGGTTGTTCAACAAACCAGTCTATTTTATAAGTATTACTAAATATGTTGCGTATCAATGCAATTTAACCTTTTGAAGCCTTGGCAGTACATGTGTGGTTATGGAATTCTACAATGTATCCATTATCACTTGAACACGAAGATTTTTATGGATGTTCAGAGACTTCAAATGCTCATACGTTACCCCTTCTATCTTAAGGATAGGTTTTCAGTAAAATAATTTGATTAGTACAATAAAATGTATTAACTCACTTCAGTTTGGACTAAAACACTGTCAAACTGAAACTCTTAGTTTTTCTTATAAAACTTATTAGTTGAAAACTGAATAGCTCAAATGGGTAGCCTAATTGCTACGAATAAATCAGTGAAGTGTGAGGTTGAGATTGCGATTTGCAAACTAAATATAAACTTAAGAATGAATCAAAACTGATTGTTCTAGTTATTATGGTTGTTCAAAAAATGTTTGTTCATAATTTTTTGTTAACCTTTTCCACGACTGAACTCCTCAGTTACATATATTCTTCAATTCCAACAGTCACATTGAATGCTTTTAGTGAATAATATCCGTTGAATCGTCTCTTAGTCCATGTAGACATCTTTTTCTGACAAAGGTACGATGTATCAGACTAACTGATGTCTTTTCAGTTTGAACACTCTTATAGCTTCAGTTCCAGTTTTCAGTTATGCTACATTAGTTCTCATTCAGTCCTACTCTTCAGTTCTGGTATCGGTCAGTTTGTCTATCTTCGAATCATCAGTTTTGAGATATTTTATATTTTTGAGAACTTTAATTTATTTACTTCAGTTCTACTTGGTCCATTTTAGTCAGATAAGTCTTCTTCAGTTCTGAGATCAGTTACATGCTTTCAGTTCAGTTACTATTCAGTTTGAGTCTTTAGTTCGGTTACTGATTGATTTATAAACTTTGAAACTTATAATTTCTGACAATTTTCCTCTTTTCGGTGTTTCAAAAAACTTAGAATTATGAACCGATTAACTGATATTTTAGATTTTATGATTCTGATTATCTGAAAATGATGTGTAGATAAAATAAGTCTTCTGAAATGTACAGATTCATACATAAAAAAGAATAAACTTTTTTATTAATTTTGAAAGAAGTAAGTACAGATTCGTACAAACATTTCAAATTAAGAAGTTAAAAAATATTAAAGTTTCCTCAAACTTAATAACTGATATCAGACTGTTGTCATTTCTTAGATTTCTGGTAACAATATCAATTTTCTTTGACAAGCTCGTGTGCACAAAATAAATCCGTTGGCTGTGTAGTTCCTATGAGGTGACAAGTTTAGAAGTCGTGACTTTTCATCTTCTCGACTGTTGTAAACAGGGTAGACACTTCCTTGGTCAGTTTCTTTATGTCTTTCATGCTATGATCCTTTAGAGTTTCTAGACTTAAAAATGGAGCAGTTGAGTTGACTTGACTTGATAGATTGTATACATGAGATCTGTCAAACTGAACATTATATTCTCAAGCATGACATCATTCGCAATCGGTAGTTCAGGAGAGAAGGCTTCAGCAACAGTTTGGGCTTTCCCTTTCCCTTTCCCACATAAATCAACAATTGCTAGCTGTCTAGGGCCAAAGTCTCGGTCAACATCATCAGCAAATTCATTTACAGCTTCTTCTTAGACTGAAAGACTCTGAGGTTGATTCTGATGAACAGAAGATGCAGTAGGTTCCTCAGTAGCCTTCTTTCCAGTAATTATAAGTTGTGATGCTTCAGATAAAAATAATGTCTCAAAAACCACCAAAGTAGGGGAAGTAAGTTAAGTAGAAACTAAAGGTTTCTGGACTGTTAGCTTTGCTTCTTTAGCAATTAATTGTTCAGTTCCCAACTGAATTTCTTCTGATATCTATTCTGCTTTAGTATCTGGCTCAGTTATTGGCTCAAGAACTTGTTCATCAATGACCTCTTCAGATTCATGCTCTTCCCTAAACTCCTTCTGAGTGTCTTCAGTAACTGATAGCAGTAGCTCATCCACGATACACTGTCTAATCAGAAAATGGTAGACCAATTAATGTGGTGGATTTGGAAGGTTGAGCTTCATCAGAAGTAGGTTGATGAACTGTCTTTGTAACCTCCTCAGCAGTTTCCCAAAACTAATTCAACTTTGACTGGTCAAGTTGAAGGATGAGCAGCAGCAGCTTGGTTGAACTCCTCAGCTGGTGTCGTGATGCTCGTCTCCACTGGAATATAAAGCTTATGCCCCATCTCCCAATTTTTTACTTTGAGCTAGAGAGTGATGAGATCAGAATCCAGTTGTTGAAAGGCCGCCCTGTCGGCATACGCAATAGGTCCAGCTGGATCATAATTCATCTTCAGCTCAGCAATCACTGTAGTCAGTTGCTTGATTCTCATCAAATCGAAGAAGTAATCTCTTCTTTTCATTGCTTGGGCGACTTTAGGGGCCTTCACTGCCTTCAGAACTGCGGATTCCAGTGAGATAAACTTTTTAAGAACTATTTCATTTTCAACTGCTTGGCGAGGGTTACAGCCCAAAACTGTACCCATTCATCGTAATGTTTCATCTTCAGCTTAGCATATTCATTAATTTCATCCATGATAAGATCTTTCTGAGTCTGAATGGAATTATTCGGCCTTTACTCTTCAATCATCTTGGCCTTGCCTTTCGGATCAGTTAGGGCATGAGGGATATCCAGTCCTGATCCAGTTGTGTCCACCACTTCTCTGATGAGAACACCTTTCGGCCGTGCCTGTGGAAGGATATTCTGGCAGACAACTGTGGTGAAAGGCGCCGGGATTCCCGTTAGTCTGAGAGTCTCTCCAGATTCAGTTACTATATTTTGAGGATAGTCTTCTTTCTTTTTGGATCTGAGCTCTGCGACTGGTTGGACTGATTGGATTGGTACAACTGAAGTCGGTGCCTCATCTCCAGTTTAAAGTAAAGCTCCTGGAACTGCAGCTGGCTTGGTCTTCTGTGACCTTGGCTTCTTAATCAGCTGTGGAGAAGGGGTCTTCTTTGAATCACTGGCTGATAGAACCAGTTTCCTCTTGGGCTTCTAGGAGCAGCAGCTTTAGATTTGACAATCTTCTTTGACTTGACAGTTGCCTCCTCTTCTCCAACCATCTTCGATTGAATGTTGTGAGAGCTGTGAATCTTGAATTTTGTAACTGTCAAAGCTAATTCCAGAGGCAGTCTGGAATCTTCAATCAGTTTACAGAGCTGTAGTGCAAACCCTTTCTACTACTTGGTTGATTGGACTATGTTCTTCAATGTGTTGAATAGAATGGACGACCAGTTCATCTTTATCCTTTTGACGATGGACGCCGTCACCTGAAACTTTTTTAATGCCAAGAAAGCAAAAGAACCAGCCTTGGCCAAGATTCCCTTGGCAGCAATATCTGCCAACAGCTGAAATTCTTGCTTCAGTTCCCTCTTAACCTCTGAAACTTTAATAAGAACCACTGGCTGATGGCAAAGTCTGCATCTCTTCAATATCTGGTGCAGCTATCTCTGAGAAACCCACAAGCCCTTCAGTTAGCAGTTTGAACAAGTTCCGGAAGAATTCTTCATCAACAATAATAGAGTGATTGTTGACCTTCATTTGGATTTTCTCGTCGTCAGTTACTAAGCTGGACTCATAGATTGATAGGAGTTCTGGAGAATAAATGAAACGTCTGCTATTCTTTTTGCTTAAAGAGTACTAGAATTTTTTTTTATAACTCTCACATATTTCAGCCGAATACACTCATGCAAATATAAAATATTTTTGACATCATTTTAAAAATAAAACAACCAAATAATATTTTTAAAATCAAGAAAATAGTTTAAACATAAAACCAAACCTAAAAGGCAATAATTTGAAAAGTATAGTCCATACTAAAATCTCTCAAAAACTACTCAAAGCATAAATAAAAGTCATAAAATCTTTTAACATAAATCATGAACTTAAAATCACAAGTGCGGATAATAGAAGCGCTGGTTCTCGGATCATGTGCACCTTCAGTCCAGTCAGGTCAACCATCAAGACCTCCATTAATATTATTATCATAATCACCTGCATCAATCACACCTAGTGAGTTTAAATACTCAACACATCATATTCTTGATAACAAATAACACGTATACAATCACATGCAACAGTGAAAAATAATTGTACTTAAAATAACATTTTCATAATAATGCATAAACATTAAACACAAACATTTTCATAAACATTATCAACATGTTCATATTCATATTCATCATAAACATATTCATATTCGTGTTCGTTGAATTCATATCGTGATTGTGACTCGTATTCGTATTGGGCGATTGATCCATCTACATATAACCACAGCACTGGGCGGCGGGGACATCAGCGACACTCTCACCCGTCAACTGAGCCTTGGCCAACGTGTTAACATATCAACGAATTCGTATCAATAGAAACACGATCACCGGGCTCCCACTAGGACCTTCACCCTCACGATATCTCCAACATATTATCGTATTAGTCACAATCCCTTCACATCCTTTAACATTTCGTATTTTAATCACTTAATAAAAACATGCATATAATATCTTTTTCTTTTAAACCAAGCACGCAACATATTTTTTTAAATATCCATGTTAAATCATAAAAATCCATAGACATATAAAAATCATATTTTAACATATAAAAAAATTAATACATTTAAAATAATCATATTAGCATATAAAACAGCATTCAGAGCAATGCCATGACGTTTACTAATTTTCAGGTGTAAAATTAGCGTTTTACTCCTAGACGTAAAATTCCTCGAATTCAACTTTTTCTTAATTTCATTGCCTCTAACATGTCCCAAATAATTATTTAACCTTAAATTAAATTTCACATAATTTTATTTAGCTTAAATACTAGACTTTTTAATTAATCTTTAATTATTCGTTTTTAATGATTTTTAATCCCGAATAATTTAAAACTTTAATATAAAATTCTTAAATTCAAAAACTTAGACTTTTTATAATATTTTAGACCTTGTGAACCACGACTCCACCCCCGTGAGCCATGTTTCGATTTTTATTTTAAAAATAAAAACCCTAACCCCTCGATCAAGTCCCCCCCCCCCCCACGAACCAACTTGTTATTCTCTTGAGCCAAGCTCGAGCCATCATGAGCCAACCTCGAGCCAGACCTCCTAGGAACCCACTGGATCCAAGCTGACCCCCAGGAACCTGACCCTAGCTCAAACCGAGCCCACAACTCCAGTTGTATGCATCGGCCGAGCACTCCTAGTAGACGTAGGACTCTTGTTTCGCACCTAGGACCTGACCAACAAGCCAATCCTTGAACCAGCCCCTCAAGCACCCACCTAGGACCCTAACCTCTCAACCTAGCCCAGTTTGAGCCCCCTTGGTCGAGCCTTTCCTCCCCTGCGTGGCTGCAACATGCGCACATCACTATTGCTCTCGGGTTGGAGTCCTACTTGACATCAAATTGGTTCCAGCTTGTGTTCATGATCGCGTGCAGTGTTTTGGTTGAGTTCTAGGACCCTAAAACTTTGCATAAACATCCTTGATCATAATCCTAACATGGCAACCCTCTTAAACACATAACAAACATAATTTTTCATCAAATTCAAGTCTTAACAATTGACCTATGACATAAAACCGAAAATATTTTCATGTTGCAACTTGTTTTCCATGCAAACCAATTTTAAATAATTACTTATGGTGAGAATGATGAGTAAAAAGGAGAATATAGCGTGCCTTTGCGTAATTTACGCATGAATAACTATTGACGATTGAAGAACAACGACGAAGAAGACCTTGGCTTGAAGAACTAAGAAGAACTTGATGCTTTTCCCTTCAAATCTCCTTGTGTGTGCCATGTATATGCTGGTGGGAGAGTTTGTACGTTCAGGGTGTGGGGCATGGGATGATATGGGTTTAGGGTAGGTTTTAGTATATTATATAGTTAATTAATCACTAACAAAGCTTAGGCCCATTAGTGTTTAATTAAAATATTAAAAATTATTTTGTTTAATAAAGTTTGTGAATTTATTAGCCGGGTTGCCAAAACGTTCGCATTTTTGTTGAAAAACCAACACCGATAAAATTTACGTCTCGGTGTATAAAATCACTCGAAACCCCCTTATTTTAAAAAATATGAAAAAGCATCAATCATATTTTAAATAATTAAAAACAATTATTTAATAAAAACATTTTCTATTTTTCAACCATCGGTCTCCGTTCCTCGATCGCAACTCGAATATCCTTAAAAATACATTTTTAATGAATGTAAGTATAAAAACTACTAAAACATCGTATAAGCATGTTGCATAATCAATTTAGCAATTAACATCAATTAATTAATCATTTTTCATATTTCCTAGATTTGCATGTAGTTGGATTACGTCGTCTTAATTTTTGGACCTTACAATTCCTCCCCCCTTAAATAAAATTTCGTCCTCGAAATTAGAACTTATCTAATAGTTCTGGATAGCGACACCTCAATTCCCTCTCGGTTTCTCAAGTAGCTTCTTCTTCCGAGTGATTCAGCCACTCGACCTTGACCATTGGAATGACTTTGTTTCGGAATATTCTTTCTTGCATTGCCAAGATTTGGACAGGTCTTTCTTCATAAGTCATATTTATAGTTAGTTGTAGAAGTTCATGATTTAGCACATGTGATAGATTCGACATGTACTTTCGCAGCATCGAAATATAGAACACATTGTGAACTCCAGAAAGCATCGGTGGCAATGCTACTCTATAAGCTAGTGTCCCAATTCTCTCCAAAATCTCAAATGGACCTATAAATCTTGGACTAAGCTTGCCTTTCTTGCCAAAACGCGTAACACCTTTCATAAGTGCTATTTTCACAAAGAATTTGGTCTCCCACTGCAAACTCTAAGTCTCTTTGTCTCTTGTCAGCATAACTCTTTTGTCGGTTTTGTGTAGTCTTCATTCTCTCACGAATTTTGACTACAAGCTCGACATTCTCTTCAATCACATCTGGACCAATCTCTCTTCTTTCACCAACTTTTTCCCAATGAATAGGAGATCTACATTTCCTTCCAAAAAGTGCCTCAAAAAGAGTCATCTCAATAGATGATTGAAAGCTATTATTGTAGGTGAACTCCACTAGAGGTAATTTCGGTTCCCAACTGCCTTCGAAATCGATCACACAAGCTCGTAGTAGATCTTCTATAATTTGAATAACTCTTTCGGACTGACCATCAGTTTGAGGATGGAATGTTGTACTAAATAATAACTTGGTCTCCATCGCTGCATGCAGACTCTTCCAAAATATGACGTAAATCTCGGATCTCTGTCAGAAACAATAGACACAAGAATCCCATGCAGACGAACTATCTCTCGAATATATAACTATGCATACTGAATCATAGTGAAGGTCGTCTTAATAGGTAGAAAATGAGCTGATTTCGTAAGACGATCCACTATCACCTATATAGCGTTAAATCCTTTAATAGTCTTTGGCAATCCACAACGAAGTCCATAGTAATATTTTCCCATTTCCACACGGGAATAGGAAGTGGCTTAAGTTTTCTCGCTGGTCTTTGATGCTCTACTTTGACTTGTTGACATGTCAAAAATTCGCTCACAAAACGCAGAAAGTATCTCTTCATACCCGGCCACCAATATAATAATTGCACGTCTTTGTACATTTTCGTGCTTCCCAAATGAATGGAATATAGTGTGTCATGAGCTTTCTTCATAATGAGATCCCTCAAAGAATCGTCACTAGGAACCCATAAACGATCTCGATATCGAACTATACCATCCATCTTTGAATATAACTTCCGGCCCTTGGCTTCATGTCTAGCTCTCCACTTTTGCAATTGCTCGTCAGTGGATTGTCTCTCACGGATTCTATCTCTCAAAGTCGACTGTACTGATAATGTGGCAAGATTAGGGGCCTCACCCCTAGCATATAATGTAAGCTCAAACCGTTGTATCTCGGACTACAACGGTTTTTGGACTGATAATTGAGTGATAACTGCTGCTTTTCGACTCAATGCGTCTGCCACGACATAAGCTTTTCCTGGATGATAGTTAATCTCACAGTCGTAGTCTTTCACTAACTCTAGCTATCTCCGCTGTCGCATATTCAACTCTTTTTGGGTGAAGAAGTACTTCAAGCTTTTATGATCGGTTAAAATATTGCACTTCTCCCCATAGAAGTAGTGTCTCCAAATCTTCAATGCAAAAACTACCGCTGCAAGCTCAAGATCATGAGTAGGGTAGTTTTTCTCGTGAATTTTCATCTGTCTCGACGCATAGGCTATAACTCGGTCATTTTGCATCATAACTGCATCCAAACCAAGTTTAGAAGTGTCGGTATATAGGACATACTCACCTTGCCCCGATGGCATAGTTAACATTGGCGCTGATATTAAGGCTTGCTTCAACTTATCAAAACTGTCTTGACACTCAGATCCACATACAAACTTTGCATTCTTCTTTGTCAAGGCGGTCATGGGTAACGCTATAGATGGGAATCTCTGAATAAACTTGCGCTAATAGCCAGCTAGTCCCAAGAAACTGCGAATCTCGGTAACACTCTTCGGTACTGGCCACTCTTTCACTGCCTCAACTTTACTTGGATCAACTTCAACGCCATCACTAGAAATGATGTGGCCTAAGAAAGCCACTCTATCAAGCCAAAACTCGCACTTGCTGAATTTTGCATAAAGCTTTCTATCTTGCAGTACTTGCAGTACTGTCCTCAAATGACGACTATGCTCCTCTCTACTCTTCGAATAGATCAAGATATCATCAATGAAGACTATGATAAACTGATCTAGATATGGCTGAAATACGCGATTCATGAGATCCATGAAGATTGCTGGCGCATTGTTCAACCCAAATGGCATGACCATAAACTCGTAGTGCCAATATCTAGTACGAAACGATGTCTTGTGAACATCCGACTCTTTAATGGTATCCAGAACGAAGATCAATCTTCTAGAATATCGATGCTCCTTGCAATTGATCAAATAAATCTTCAATTCTTGGCAGTAGATACTTATTCGTGATAGTTACTCTATTCAGCTCTCAATAATCAATGCAGAGTCGCATACTACCATCTTTCCTCTTCACAAATAATACTGGGGCGGCCCATGAAGAATAACTAGGGCGAATAAACCCTTGTCGAGCAATTCTTGGATTTGATCTTTCAATCTTTCATTTCGGCAGGTGCTAGATGATAAGGTGTCTTAGATATAGGAACAGTGCCCGGCTTTAACTCAATAAAAACTCCACCTCACGATTGGGTGGAATGCCAGAAACGTCTTCGGGAAAGACACTAGGAAAGTCTTTGACAATATAAACATCCTCCAATTTCTGACTGATAGGAGCATGTGTGGTAGTGACACATGTTAGAAAAACTTTGCATCCACATCTAAAAAGCTTCCTCGCACATAGACAAGAGATAATGTGCGGCATTTGCTTGTTTCTCGCCGCCACAAAGACAAAAGATTTACCACTAGGCGGTCGAATAGACATTGATCGCTGACAAAAATCAATCAAAGCTCCATTCGCTGATAACCAATCCATACAAATTATGATATCAAATTCGGGCATAGGAAACACAATAAGATCTGCCCGAACCACATCTTTGAATAAACGAAGCTCCAGATTCTTGACAATTTTAGATGTGAGCATTTGATTACCGGAAGGAATAGAAACTTTGAAACCCAAACCCATATCTTCAGGAATAATATTCAGTCGCTTGATGAAGGTTTCACAATGAATGTGTAGCTCCTGAATCTAGAAGTGCATATGTGGCTACACCTTGAATGATAATTCTCCATGAGACGAAAATGTCTTTTAAATCTTTTTGTATTGAAGCTTAAGGAATTTCTATCATTATTTCCCACAGTTATGTGAAGATTATGTGTTGAACTTAAGTATTTTGTGAAAAATTGCATTTTAGCCCTTCAATGTTTCGAAATTTGCATTTCAGTCCCCAAATTTTAGAATATTTGCAATTTGATCCTCAATATTTTTGAAAATTTACATTTTGGTCCTTTAAATTTCGAAAATTATATTTCTGGTCCTTAAGAATTTTGTAATTTCATTTTCGGTCCTTTATCTTTTTCTAAAATTTCAATCAAGCCCCTTATCTTTTCGATAATTACATTTAAGCCCTTTAACTTTTGAAAATTGCACTTAGACCCCTCGAAGAATTCGAAACCCTTAATTATGATTTTTCCTTTAATTTTTTTTTGCCATAAAACTTTTTAATCGGAAGTAGTACATCCTTTACCTAAAATAAGGCTCAAAATCAATTCCAATTCTATGGTTTCTAAAATCATATCTTAATTTCCAACTAAGGTAGAGCATACAATCTAATTTCAACTAGGTTAATCTTGTTTCCAATTCAAATCTAATAACCAATTTAACATTTCATGCAATAAAAGCAATATAAAAATGTTAATGACTAGGTTACCCGTGATAAGAGTCGTGTCTAGCTCCTCATCCGCTTCCTCTGCATTCATAACATATGCTCTCCCCACAGTAGGTGCATTCTTCTTCGGGAAATCAGCAGCCTAGTGCCCTTCTTCCTTGCATATGAAGCACATAGTATTACCCCACACGCACTGTCCATAATGAAGGGGATTGCATTTCTTGCATTGTAGTCCCTCTGCAGGTTTTGGTGCTGCAGGTGGTAGCGGCTTTTGAGGTCCTTGCTTCTTGACTTGGCTTTGGGGCTTTGAGGCCCTTGAGGTCTAGGAAAACCCATATATGGCTTCTTGTTTGGCTAATTATTATTTTGATGTTGATGCCTCTTGCGCTGCATCTCAAACTCAATGTATTTTAAAGATTGCTCAGCTTGAAATGCATAAGTAGTAGCAGTAGCATAATCCAAAAGACACATCATCGTCACATTATTTCGTATGGTAGGTCGTAGACCATCCATGAAGTGTCGAAACTTCTCCGCAGCATTCCTCGCAATAAGGGGTACAAACTGACAACCCCTATCAAATTTATTCACAAATTTAGCAACATAAGCGTCTCCTTGACAGAGGGTTATAAATTCTCTCTTTAATCGTCCTCTAACATCAGCAGTAAAATATTTCTCGTAGAATATCTCCTTGAATCGAGCCCAAGTAAGTGTAGCAAGGTTAACATCATACTCAGCTCTTTCCCACCATAAATAAGCATCATCCCTAAACAGGTAAGTGGCACACCTCACATGGTCAGCATCCCCCATATTAAGATAACAAAAATGCACCTCGAGTGCACGAATCCATGCCTCAGTAGCAAAGGGATCGGTGGTGCCAGAAAATTCCTTCGGCCCTAGCCTCCGGAACTGATCATACACGTCATGTTGTGGCCTAGGTGCCTGCTGTAACTGCTGCTCAAAGAAACGAGCCATCCCCTCTAATGCACAAGTAGCAGCATCCCCATTAGGAGGCGGAGGTGCATTAACATTCTAATCTTTGGTGGTCTCTGTCTGTCTATCAAGAGGTGTTCGTCTACGAGGCATTATATCTGAATGTTTTCCAAATTCAAACGTAACCAACATTCATTTAAATCTAAGTTTTCTAATCATGTAACATATTCTAATTCATTTTAGCAAGTTAAGCATATAAAGCATATATCCTCAAGAAGCTAGTAAATATGTGACGTAAACATATTATTTATGTAATCATGCAGGTAACATTATAATAAATCATATAGCGCATGTAAACTTACAGATTGAGCTTGACGACTGATCTTTCCTGCGCTGATGGTGGCACAACCCTTTGCAGAACCATTGCACTGATACCAACTGAAACGTCTGCTATTCATTTTGCTTAAAAAAGACTAGAAATTTTTTTTATTTTTTTTAGAACTCTCACATATTTCGGTCGAATACACCCATTCAAATATAAAATATTTTTGACACCATTTTAAAAATAAAACAACCAACTTATATTTTTAAAATCAAGGAAATAGTTTAAACATAAAACCAAACCTAAAAAGCAATAATTTGAAAAGTATATCTCATACTAAAGCATCTCAAAAACCACTAAAAGCATAAATAAAAGTCGTAAAATCTTTTAACATAAACCATAAACTTAAAATCATTAGTACGGAAAATAGAAGCGTTGGTCCTCGGGTCATGTGCACCTTCAGTCAAGTCAGGTCAACCATCAAGACCTCCATTAACATTATTATCATAATCACCTACATCAATCACACCTAGTGAGTCTAAAGACTCATCACATCATATTCTTGATAACAAATAACACGTATACAATTTCATGCAACATTGAAAAATACTTGTACTTAAAATAACATTTTCATAATAATGCATAAAATTTAAACATAAACATTTTCATAAACGTTTTCATATCAACATGTTCATATTCATATTCATCATAAACATATTCATATTCGTGTTTGTTGAATTCAGATCATGATTGTGACTCTTATTCGTATTGGGCGATGGATCTATCTACATATAACCATAGTACTGGGCGGCGGAGACATCAGCGACACTCTCACCCATCAACTGAGCCTTGGCCAACGTATTAACATATCAACGTATTCATATCAATGGAAACACGATCGTCGGGCTCCCACTGGGACCTTCACCTCATGATATCTCCAACATTTTATCGTATTAGTAACAATCCCTTCACATCCTTCAACATTTCGTATTTTCATAACTTAATAAAAACATGCATATAATTTCGTTTTTCTTTTAAACCAAGCATGCAACATATTTTTTTAAATGTCCATGTTAAATCATAAAAATCCATAAACATTTAAAAATCATATTTTAACATATAAAAAAATTCATAAACATTTAAAATAATCTTATTAGCATATAAAACAGCATTCAAAGCACTGTCATGACATTTATTAATTTTCGGGTGTAAAATTATCGTTTTACCCATAGACGTAAAATTCCTCGAATTCGACTTTTTAATTTCATTGACTCTAACATGTCCCAAATAATTATTTAAGCTTAAATTAAATTTTTCATAATTTTATTTAGCTTAAATACTAGACTTTTAAATTAATATTTAATTATTCATTTTTAATGCGTTTTAATATCGAATAATTTCAAACTTTAATATAAAATTCCTAAATACAAAAACTTAACTTTTTATATTATTTTAGCCCTCGTGAACAACGACTCGACCCCTGTGAGCCATGTTTTGATTTTTATTTTAAAAACAAAAACCCTAACCCCTCGATCAAGCCCCCCCCAACGAGCCATCTAGTTATTATCTTGAGCCAAACTCGAGCCATCATGAGCCAACCTCGAGTCAGACCACCTAGGAACCCATTGGACCCAAGTTGACTCCTAGGAACCTGACCCCAGCTTGAACCGGGCCCACAACTCCAGCTGTATGCATCGGCCGAGAACTCCTAGTAGACGTAGGACTCTTGTTTCGCACCTAGGACCTGACCAACGATCCAACCCTTGAACCAACCCCTAAAGAACCCTCCTAGGACCCTAATTTCTTGACCTAGCCCAGCTCGAGCACCCTTGGCCGAGCCTTTCCTCTCCTGCGCGGCTGCAACATGCGCATATCACTAGTGCTCTCGGGCTAAGACTCCTCCCCAGCCCTCTTGAATCAAGTCCTAGCATGGCTAGGACCCCCGTCCCTTACTCATACAGACTCTGGCTAGCCCTGGCCCCAAGCCGAGACCAAGGCCAGCGCCCATGCCCCTAAACCGAGCCCCTAAGATCACCTTGACATCAAATTGGTTCCAGCTTGTGTTCATGATCGCGTACAGTGTTTTGGTTGAGTTCTAGGACCCTAAAGCTTCGCATAAACACTCTTGATCATAATCCTAACATGGCAGCCCTCTTAAACACATAACAAACATGATTTTTCATCAAATTCAAGCCTTAAAAATTGACCTATGACATAAAACCGAAAATATTTTCATGTTGCAACTTGTTTTCCATACGAACCGATTTTAAATAATTACTTATGGTGTGAATGATGAGTAAAAAGGATAATATGGTGTGCCTTTGCGTAATTTACGCACGAATAACCGTTGACGATTGAAGAACGACAACGAGGAGGATCTTTGCTTGAAGAACTAAGAAGAACTTGATGCTTTTCCCTTCAAATCTCCTTTTGTGTGCCGTGTATATGCTGGTGGGAAAGTTTGTACGTTCAGGGGTGTGGGGCGTGGGAAGATAGTATATTATATAGTTAATTAATCACTAACAAAGCTTAGGCCAATTAGTGGAGTTAATTAGGCCCATTGGTGTTTAATTAAAATATTAAAAATTATTTTGTTTAATAAAGTTTGTGAATTTATTAGCCGGGTTGCCAAAACATTCGCATTTTTGTTGAAAAACCAACACCGATAAAATTTACGTCCCGGCGTATAAAATCACCTCGAAACCCCTTATTTTAAAAAATATGAAAAATCATTAATAATATTTTAAATATGTAAAAACAATTATTTAATAAAAACATTTTCAATTTTTCAGCCATCGGTCTCCGTTCCTCGATCGCAACTCGAATATCCTTAAAAATACATTTTTAATGCATGTAAGTAGAAAAACTACTAAAACATTGTATAAAAATTTTACATAATCAATTTAGCAATTAACATCAATTAACTAATCATTTTTCATATTTCCTAGATTTGCATGCAGTTGGATTACGTCGTCTTAATTTTTGGAACTTGCAATATATCTCTTGAGTAGCCAGCCCCAAGAATTGACAAAGAAGAGAAGACTCAATCTTCTAAAAAATTCTTCGAACTGATTCGTCTTTGATGGAGAGAATCGATTTGAAATTGACAGCAACGGCATTCAAAAGGAATGCAGGAGTTTGGGTTGCCATTGATATTGAATTTTCTGTAGAGAAAAAGAATTGGCAAGTGATTTTCTCTGAAGATTTGAGAGTTAGAGAATTTAAGAATTTGCAAAGTAAAAACTGGGGAGGTTACTCAAATATGTTTCATGACTTTTCAAATTTCGAACACGTTTCAGTCCGTAAGTGGTTTGACAATAAAGTCAGTTCTTTCAATCGTTTAACTTATTTTATAAACTAAATTTAAGCAGTTAAACAATAAAGTGAGTTGGTTAAAATTAAACAGTTTTGAAATTACCTATTTTAATTTGTCACAAATCCCACTGTAGAACTTAATTGAATTAAATTCAGTTAACCTATTTGATAAGATCAGTTGGTTCGAGTACTGAATGATCAGTTTGAAACTGAATCAGTTCAGCTCAGGAGCAACTGACGTCATTTTTATGAGTTAACCAACTAAAATTCATCGGTCTCCCTAAATTAAGCATCAAGATAAATCAATAAGCCCTAAAAATATTTCTAAAGTAAAAAAACTTAACATCTGGTAGAGGCTTAGTGAAGATGTCCACTGTTTTTATTTCGTTGAGATGTATTCCAGCCTGATTTCTTTCTTTAAAGCATGATCTCTAATGAAGTGCTGTCTGACATCAATATGCTTGGTTCTAGAATGGAGAACTCGATTTTAAGTAATCGCAATAGAACTGGTGTTATCACAAGAGATTGGTGATTCTTATGCAGTAACTCCATAATCTTTCAGTTGTTGTTAAATCAAGAGAAATTGGGCATAGCAACTTCCAGCAACTAAGTATTCAGCTTCAGTTGTGGAAGTTGCAATTAATGTTTTCTTCTTGCTAAACCATGAGATCGGTATGTCTCCTCGAAACTGACAAGATCCACTTGTACTTTTGCTATCTAGCTTACATCCTTCATAATCTGCATCTGAATATCCAACTAAATTGAAAGAAGAATCTTTAGCATAATTTAAGCCCACATTTTGTGTGCCTTTAAGATATTTCAATATACGTTTGGCAGCTAAATAATGCCATTGTTTAGGATCAACTTGAAATCTAGCACATAAGCATACATCAAACATGATATCAGGACATCTAGAAGTTAGGTATAATAATGAACATATAAAACCTCTATAGAGTGTCATCTCAACTAATATTCCCCTTTTATATTTGTCAAGTTTAATCAATGAACTCATGAGAGTGGATGCTGCTGAACATGTTTCCATGCTAAATTTCTTGAGTTGTTCCTTCCTATATTTCGTTAAACTGATATAAATACCAATTTCTAGTTGCTTCACTTGCAAACTGAGAAAAAATATCAGTTCAACTATCAACTCGTCTCGAATTTGTCCTACATTAGTTTAGAAAACTTTTCGCACAGTTTGGGGCTAGTTAACCCAAAAATAATATCATCAACATAAATTTGAACAAGTAGTGTAGAGGTCTCTAAATACGTACTTGAAAATTTGCGGAAAATTTAAAATTTTTCTTTTTAATTAATTAAAATGCCTCATTCATAAATAAATAACTGAAAAAAGTTTAACCATTCAAAATAGCAGCGGAAGTAAATGTTTGTTTGCAAAATAATAATTAAAACAATTCAACAACGAAGAAATTTGTTTGAGTCAAAATAGTAAATGCTAAAAACATGAGGTCCTCGGGTTCCACTACTGCCGACCCAAGCTAGCTCACTGGTCCCCGCCCTCGGTCCCTGCATCATCGGTACCTACAACAATCAAGTCTAGTGAGTCTAAAAACTCAACATGCATATATCGTAAATAACGAGTAAATAAATAATAAAATTGCATGCAAGTGAAAATATCATGTCGTGAGGCATAACGTAAAATATCGTGTCATGATTAATTATAATACGTGCATAACTGAACTGAAAATCATAGTGAAAATGTTTGCTCCTTGGAGCCCTGTAATGAAATAACTTGTAATAATTTTCTTGGTGAGATTATGGTCTACGCAAGTGGCCCCTGAACTGAACTGAACTGACCGGTAACTGGCGACCGGGTGGTACCAAACTGAACTGACCGGTAACTGGCGACCGGGTGAAGTAATAATCTCATGATAGTAAAGTGACCACAAGCAATATCACATAAATCTCAAAATGAATATTTTGCACGTAATATAATTAAATAACATAATTGAATATGAACAATTTCGATTTTCTTGCATTAAAATCATGTACTTGCGATATTTAAAAATACCTATATGGCTTGATTGAAGAGTGAAAGAAGATATAAACATGCCTTGGTTTGTTTTGACAGAAAACAAACGAAATAACGACGCGGCGCGGCGGAGACGGAGTGCTCTTCACTTTCTTACTTTTTCTCTCTTAATTCCTTTAAACCAAGCATGCACCATAATTATTATAATAGCGAAAAAAATCGTAAACATGATGCATGAACATTTAAAATATCATAAATTTGTGCTCAGGGCGTTGCCAGGTCCAAAATCTCACATCGGGTGCAAAATGACCATTTTGCCCCTCGAACCCAAAAATTATCGTTTTGCCTCTAGACGTAAAATTCCACTTTTTTGACATTTTCTTAATTTCATTGACTCTAACATGTCCCAAATAATTATTTAAGCCTACAAGAATTTTCCCATATTTTTATTTGGCTTAAATCGATTACTTTTAAATTAATATTTAAATATAACATATTAATGCGTTTTAATCCCGAATTAAACCAAACCTTAGCATAAAATTCTCAAATTAAAAACTTAGACTTATAAAAATTATTTGAGCTTAAATATAATTTTCCATAATTTTATTAAGCTTAAATCTAGGTATTTCAATTAATTCTTTAATTAACGTTTCGTGCGACGATTATATCACGAATAATTCAAAAACTCATCATTTTGACCCGAAACTTACCAAACTCCTTAAAATATCCCAAAACATATTTATAGCATTCCTAGACGTAAACTCGAGACCATTTTACAACTTAACCGATTCTTTTTAAAACTTAGCTCATGGTCTAGGTTTTAATCCGAATCGAGCCGAAACTTAACCAAAATTTTACAAAATTTTTACCACCCTTTCTAAACACTTAAAAGGCTCTAAAACCACTAAGCCAGCCCCCTTAGACCTTCGAACAAGACCCTGAACAGCTGCTGGAAATTCCAGCAAGCCATCGTCCAACTCTAGCCTTGACCCTATCATGCTTCTACCGACTTCATGCTTAAACCGACTCAAACCGGACCCGAACCAGGCCCTAGACTTAATCCTTAGACACGACACATACAGCCCTTTGCATCATGCATTTAGCAGCCCCTTGCACAAATACTAAAAAGAAACGTGAGTTGGATGAAGAAGGTGCAAGAACTATGAACAAAACTGAAGCCTTCCTACGTTATATGCAAGATCAAGAATTTTATGCAAATAAACCCACGTAACAGCAAGTATCCAGCATGTATGATGCAGAAATAAAAGTACAATGCGTGCCTGATGATGTTTCCTACGCAAGAAGATGAAGAAATGAGCAACGAGGAGCGCCTGAGAAATTGTTTGATGCAAGAACAAGTGAAAACCAAGCACCTTGAGAAACTCCTTGCTGAAACCGATAGAATTCTGAATGGGAGGGATGACTGTCGGCTGATTCAATTATTGGTGTAGGGTAGGTTTAGTTTAAATGATGTTTAAGCGCTTAATTAAATAGTAAGCAAATACTTAATGGGTCTTAAATTGTTAATTAAGAGTTTAAAAAGAATTTTAAGTCCAATAAGGTTAAAAGTAGGCCCATTAAATCCAAACATAGTCTCGAAAAATATTTTGTGTTGGAAAGTTTTTTTTTGAAAAAAATTAGCCGAACCCTCTAAAAGTCCTCCGATTCGATAAAATTTGCGTATCGAATGAAAATAAAATCTTGCGGGTAAAAATACCTGATAAAATCCCTTTTTTGAAAAACACCCTCAAAACACCTTGAAATAATTAATAAAAATAAATCTTGCAATTAAAAATAATTTTCTTGAAAATTTTCCGATCTCCGTTCCTCGTTCGGACGCGAAATGAAACTTAAAAATCATAGTGCATGAACTTTTAAAATTTCATGAAATAAATTCTATCATGCAATAATTATGCATAAAATGCATAAAATTAATTAAACGCCAATTAATAAAATAAACATGCATTTATACTTTAAAAGAATTTAAAAAAATACCAAAGAAATTTAATAACTTCCATGCATGCCAACTTTTTAAATTATATTTACTAACATGCTAAATTACCACTTCTTAAATAAGTCTCTATTAACTTATCTCAATACTCCATCTCCAGTCCGGCCTCACTTATTTAACTGAAAAGGTGACAATTAAACTACTACGTAAAATAAATAAATTTAAAGAAAAGAATTTAAATACTCATGCAATAAAAATCATTTTAATTTAAATACTAGAAATTATGCATGACTTATACGCAGTCCAAGTTACGGGTTCTACAATCCTCCCCCCTTAAAAAAAATTTCGTCCTCGAAATTAAAACTCACCAAATAGCTCTGGGTACCGGCTCCTCATCTCTGGCTCAAATTCCCACGTAGCTTCCTCCTCTGAATGGTTAAGCCACTTGACTTTAACTCGCTTAACCAGTTTGTTCCGAAGCTTCTTTTCCTGTCTGTCTAGGATCTGCACTGGTCTCTCCTCATAAGACAGGTTTGGAGTAAGCTGCAACGGCTCGAAGTTCAGAACATGCGAAGGATTTGCCATATACTTCCTCAGCATAGAGACGTGGAACACATTGTGTACTCCGGCCAGATTCGGCGGAAGAGCAACACGATAAGCTAGCGTCCCCACTCTGTCAAGGATCTCGAATGGTCCAATGAATCTCGGACTGAGCTTCCCTTTCTTCCCAAATCGCATGACACCCTTCATTGGTGCCACTTTCACAAAGACATGGTCGCCCACGACGAACTCTAAATCTCTCCTCCGCTGGTCCGCATAACTCTTCTGTCTACTCTGAGCAGTCCTCATCCTGTCACGGATCTGGGCTACTACATCGACAGTCTGCTGAATAATCTCTGGACCCAGCTCGGCTCTCTCTTCTTCCTCATCCCACGGAACACGAGATCTACACTTGCGACCATACAATGCTTCATACGGAGCCATTCTTATAGGCGACTGAAATCTGTTGTTATAGGTGAACTCCACTAATGGCAAGTTCGACTCTCAACTCCCAGAGAAATCGATAACACAAGCACTGAGAAGATCCTGCAAAATCTGAATAACTCGCTCCGACTGTCCATCTGTCTGCGGATGGAAAGCTGTACTAAACAGCAACTTCGTACCCATGGTCGAATGCAAACTCTTCCAAAACGAGGAAGTGAATCTAGGGTCTCTGTCAGATACGATAGAAACGGGAATAACATGAAGTCGGACTATCTCCCGGATATACAACTCAGCATACTGAACCATGGTGAAAGTCGTCTTGATAGGCAAGAAGTGCGCTGATTTGGTAAGACGATCGACAATCACCCATATAGCATTTGATCCTCTGACTGACTTCGGTAAACCGGTCACGAAATCCATGGTAACATTCTCCCACTTCCACTCGGGAATAGGGAGCGGCTTGAGCAAACCTGCTGGTCTCTGATGATCTGCCTTCACTAACTGACAAGTCAGATACTCGGATACAAAGCGTCTGATATCATTCTTCATTCCTAGCCACCAGTACAATAACTACATGTCTTTGTACATCTTCGTACTCCCTGAATGAATCGAGTATGGCGACATATGGGCCTCTGATAGAATATCTGATCGGATAGAATCACTGCTAGGAACCCATATCCTGTCTCGATATCTGACAATACCGTCACTAACTGTATACAAGACACTGCCCTTGGCCTCATCTTGCTGCTTCCACTTTGCCAACTGCTCATCTGCTGGCTGACTACTGCGAATACGGTGAATGAGAGAAGACTGGATAGTCAAGGTAGATAGACGGGGAACTCTACCTCGAGGATATGTCGCTAGATCAAACCTATGCATCTCAGACTGAAGAGGTCTCTGAATCGTCAAATGAGCCATCACTGCGACTTTTCTGCTCAATGCATCCGCAACTACATTAGCTTTACCCGGGTGGTAGCTAATGTCACAGTCATAATCCTTCACCAGCTCCAACCCTCGCCTCTAACGCATATTCAGCTCTTTCTGCGTAAAGAAGTACTTGAGGCTCTTGTGGTCGCTACAGATCTAGCACTTATCTCCATACAAATAATGCCTCCAAATCTTCAAGGCAAAAACCACGGCGGCCAACTCTAGATCATGGGTAAGGTAGTTCTTCTCATGAGTTTTCAACTGTCTAGAAGCATATGCTATTACCTTTCCATGCTGCATCAATACTGCGCCTAGACCGAGCTTCGAAGCATCGGTATACAGAACAAAATCTCCGGGCCCTGATGGCATAGCCAAAACTGGTGCTGAGATAAGAGCTTGCTTCAAAGTATCGAAGCTCTTCTGACACTCCTCGCTCCACACAAATTTAGCATTCTTCTTGGTCAATGATGTGAGTGGAACGGCAATAGAGGAGAATCCCTGAATGAATTTCCGATAATATCCTGCTAACCCAAGAAAACTGCGGATCTCAGATGCATTCTGCGGCACAACCCAATCTCTGACTGCTGCAACTTTTGCTGGGTCTACCTCAATACCGCTGCTAGAAACAATGTGGCCTAAGAACGCCACCTTCTCTAACCAGAATTCGCACTTACTGAACTTGGCGAATAACTTGTGCTTCTGCAAGGTCTGCAACACTGTGGTCAGATGTCTGCTGTGATCTTCGTGATTCTTTGAGTAGACAAGAATGTCATCTATGAATACTATCACGAACTCATCAAGATACGGCTGAAATACGCGATTCATGAGATCCATGAATATCGCTGGCGCATTCGTCAAACCGAACGGCATCACAAGGAACTCGTAGTGGCCATAACGAGTCCTGAAAGCAGTCTTCGAAACATCGGCGTCTTTCACCCTCAACTGGTGATAACGAGAACGCAGATCAATCTTGGAGAATACTGAAGCTCCCTGCAACTGATCTAATAAATCCTCCATCCGCGGGAGTGGGTATTTGTTTTTCACTGTAACCCTGTTTAATTCCCGGTAGTCAATTCAGAGCCTCATCGAGCCATCCTTCTTCTTCACAAACAAAACTGGCGCGCCCCATGGTGAACAACTCGGGCGGATGAACTCCTTGTCAAGAAGTTCCTGAATCTGCTTCTTGAGCTCTGCCATCTCTGTCGGCGCTAATCGGTACGGTGCTGTGGATATTGGAGTCGTACCTGGCATAAGCTCAATAGAAAACTCCACCTCTCGCTCGGGTGGCATACCAGAGACGTCCTCGGGAAAAACGTCTAAGAAATCTCTGACAATCGGAACATCTGCGGCTGACTGACTGGGTGCCTCGGGGACAGATATAAAGGTTGCTAAAAATGCCCGACACCCTCTATGCATGAGCTTCCTAGCCTGAAAATAAGGTATAATGCGCGGTAAAAGAAAGTACCTGTCTGGTTCAAATAGAAATTGCTCAATCCGTGGCGGTCGGACTAGAACAGATCTCCGCTGGAAGTCGATCAAAACTCTGTTCCTTAGTAGCCAATCCATTCCCAGAATGATTTCAAACTCTGGCATCGGCAATACAATAAGATCCGCATAAACAAAATTGCCATGGAGCTCGAGGTCTATGTCTCGGATCACATTCGTAGCTGTCATCTCCTCTCCAGAGGGTAATACCACTGAAAACGCTGTATCAAGCCCGATGGTCTTAAGTTTGAGGAAATTCGCAAAGACTTCCGAGATGAACGAATGGGTAGCCCCTGAATCGATCAAGGCCTTCGTAGCAGAACCAGATATAAAAATCCTCCCTGTCAAAAGCATGGTCTCCGGGTTCGTCTCCGCTGCATGGAGAGCAAACACCCTGCCTTGGGTAGGCATGTTCCTCTGAGGGCACTGCGTCAGCACGTGGTCTAGGCTACCACACTTGTAACACTTCCCTGAGCCATACATACATACTCCAGCATGGCGGCGAGTGCACTTGGGACAGACTGGTTGCTCAAAGGTCTTAGGGACTGCGCGTCCCCGCTGCAGCTGCTGACCGCGATGTCCGTGTGGGCCGTGGAAAGGCCTCTTATTCTGCTGCTGATGCTGCTGAGGAGAAGGGCGGTGTGGTACCTGGACTGGTCGCTTACCCAAGCAATCCCTCTCAATGTCAATCAGATCTTGCTCTGCGGCAAGAGCTTTAGAAACGGCAACTTCAAAAGTAGTAGGACCAGCAACCCTAACATCGCGGCGTAAGATCGGCCGTAGTCCATCAAGAAAGTGCCTCAACTTGGCACCCGCATCATTCGCAATCAAGGGCACAAAGTGACAGACCCTCTCAAACTTACGGATGAATTCCGTAACAGTCAGCTCTCCCTGCCTCAGGGTCATAAACTCCCTGGTCAAACGCGAACGCACCTCATCAGTAAAATATTTGGAGTAAAATACCTCCGTGAAGCGTGTCCAACTCAGCGTAACCAAGTTCCGGGCTACTGATGCTCCTTCCCACCATAAGCGGGCATCTCCTCCAAATAAGTAGCTGGCACACCGGACTCTGTCTGCATCTCCAAGCTCCATGAACTCGAAGATAACTTCAAGGGACTTGATCCAGCCCTCGGCAATCATGGGGTCTGTCGTCCCTGAAAACTCCTGAGGACGCATCTTCATGAATCTCTCGTAGACAGCCTCAGGCCCTGTCTGCCTGGTCGCCACAGCATTGTTCCCCGCAAACTGTGCGAAGAACTGAGTCATACCAGCTAACATCTGGGCATTCATATTTGGTGGAGGGGGTGGAGGTCCGTTCCCCTCCTGTCTCTGCTCCTCCCTGTCCTCATGACAAGGCTCATCATCACCTCTCGGGCGTCCAACTTGGCGTCTAGGAGGCATACTGTTCCATAAATAACCCATACGTAACCAACATGGATAATTCCATAATTTATTTAAATGTAAATAAATACTGAACGATTAAAATCTAAACGTAAAAATACTTCATGAGAACATGCAGTTAAAATAATTCCGGCTTTAAATAAAATGCATGAATGTAAAACTTACAGACCGAAGACGTGACTTCATGAGCTTCTCGTGGTCAGTAGTAGTACAACCCTTTACAAGAACATAGGCTCTGATACCAGCTGTAGAGGCCTCTAAATACGTACTTGAAAATTTGCGGAAAATTTAAAATTTTTCTTTTTAATTAATTAAAATGCATCATTCATAAATAAATAACTGATAAAAGTTTAACCATTCAAAATAGCAGCGGAAGTAAATGTTTGTTTGCAAGATAATAATTTAAAACAATTCAACAACGAAGAAATTTGTTTGAGTCAAAATAGTAAATGCTAAAAACATGAGGTCCTCGGGTTCCACTACTGCCGACCCAAGCTAGCTCACTGGTCCCCGCCCTCGGTCCCTGCATCATCGGTACCTACAACAATCAAGTCTAGTGAGTCTAAAGACTCAGCATGCATATATCGTAAATAACGAGTAAATAAATAATAAAATTGCATGCAAGTGAAAATATCATGTCGTGAGGCATAACGTAAAATATCGTGTCATGATTAATTATAATACGTGCATAACTGAACTGAAAATCATAGTGAAAATGTTTGCTCCTTGGAGCCCTGTAATGAAATAACTTGTAATAATTTTCTTGGTGAGATTATGGTCTACGCAAGTGGCCCCTGAACTGAACTGAACTGACCGGTAACTGGCGACCGGGTGGTACCAAACTGAACTGACCGGTAACTGGCGACCGGGTGAAGTAATAATCTCATGATAGTAAAGTGACCACAAGCAATATCACATAAATCTCAAAATGAATATTTTGCACGTAATATAATTAAATAACATAATTGAATATGAACAATTTCGATTTTCTTGCATTAAAATCATGTACTTGCGATATTTAAAAATACCTATATGGCTTGATTGAAGAGTGAAAGAAGATATAAACATGCCTTGGTTTGTTTTGACAGAAAACAAACGAAATAACGACGCGGCGCGGCGGAGACGGAGTGCTCTTCACTTTCTTACTTTTTCTCTCTTAATTCCTTTAAACCAAGCATGCACCATAATTATTATAATAGCGAAAAAAATCGTAAACATGATGCATGAACATTTAAAATATCATAAATTTGTGCTCAGGGCGTTGCCAGGTCCAAAATCTCACATCGGGTGCAAAATGACCATTTTGCCCCTCGAACCCAAAAATTATCGTTTTGCCTCTAGACGTAAAATTCCACTTTTTTGACATTTTCTTAATTTCATTGACTCTAACATCTCCCAAATAATTATTTAAGTCTACAAGAATTTTCCCATATTTTTATTTGGCTTAAATCGATTACTTTTAAATTAATATTTAAATATAACATATTAATGCGTTTTAATCCCGAATTAAACCAAACCTTAGCATAAAATTCTCAAATTAAAAACTTAGACTTCTAAAAATTATTTGAGCTTAAATATAATTTTCCATAATTTTATTAAGCTTAAATCTAGGTATTTCAATTAATTCTTTAATTAACGTTTCGTGCGACGATTATATCACGAATAATTCCAAAACTCATCATTTTTACCCGAAACTTACCAAACTCCTTAAAATATCCCAAAACATATTTATAGCATTCCTAGACGTAAACTCGAGACCATTTTACAACTTAACCGATTCTTTTTAAAACTTAGCTCAGGGTCTAGGTTTTAATCCGAACCGAGCCGAAACTTAACCAAAATTTTACCAAATTTTTACCACCCTTTCTAAACACTTAAAAGGCTCTAAAACCACTAAGCCAGCCCCCTTAGACCTTCGAACAAGACCCTGAACAGCTGCTGGAAATTCCAGCAAGCCATCGTCCAACTCTAGCCTTGACCCTATCATGTTTCTACCGACTTCATGCTTAAACCGACTCAAACCGGACCCGAACCAGGCCCTAGACTTAACCCTTAGACACGACACATACAGCCCTTTGCATCATGCATTTAGCAGCCCCTTGCACAAATACTAAAAATAAACGTGAGTTGGATGAAGAAGGTGCAAGAACTATGAACAAAACTGAAGCCTTCCTACGTTATATGCAAGATCAAGAATTTTATGCAAATAAACCCACGTAACAGCAAGTATCCAGCATGTATGATGCAGAAATAAAAGTACAATGCGTGCTNCGGAGTGCTCTTCACTTTCTTACTTTTTCTCTCTTAATTCCTTTAAACCAAGCATGCACCATAATTATTATAATAGCGAAAAAAATCGTAAACATGATGCATGAACATTTAAAATATCATAAATTTGTGCTCAGGGCGTTGCCAGGTCCAAAATCTCACATCGGGTGCAAAATGACCATTTTGCCCCTCGAACCCAAAAATTATCGTTTTGCCTCTAGACGTAAAATTCCACTTTTTTGACATTTTCTTAATTTCATTGACTCTAACATCTCCCAAATAATTATTTAAGTCTACAAGAATTTTCCCATATTTTTATTTGGCTTAAATCGATTACTTTTAAATTAATATTTAAATATAACATATTAATGCGTTTTAATCCCGAATTAAACCAAACCTTAGCATAAAATTCTCAAATTAAAAACTTAGACTTCTAAAAATTATTTGAGCTTAAATATAATTTTCCATAATTTTATTAAGCTTAAATCTAGGTATTTCAATTAATTCTTTAATTAACGTTTCGTGCGACGATTATATCACGAATAATTCCAAAACTCATCATTTTTACCCGAAACTTACCAAACTCCTTAAAATATCCCAAAACATATTTATAGCATTCCTAGACGTAAACTCGAGACCATTTTACAACTTAACCGATTCTTTTTAAAACTTAGCTCAGGGTCTAGGTTTTAATCCGAACCGAGCCGAAACTTAACCAAAATTTTACCAAATTTTTACCACCCTTTCTAAACACTTAAAAGGCTCTAAAACCACTAAGCCAGCCCCCTTAGACCTTCGAACAAGACCCTGAACAGCTGCTGGAAATTCCAGCAAGCCATCGTCCAACTCTAGCCTTGACCCTATCATGTTTCTACCGACTTCATGCTTAAACCGACTCAAACCGGACCCGAACCAGGCCCTAGACTTAACCCTTAGACACGACACATACAGCCCTTTGCATCATGCATTTAGCAGCCCCTTGCACAAATACTAAAAATAAACGTGAGTTGGATGAAGAAGGTGCAAGAACTATGAACAAAACTGAAGCCTTCCTACGTTATATGCAAGATCAAGAATTTTATGCAAATAAACCCACGTAACAGCAAGTATCCAGCATGTATGATGCAGAAATAAAAGTACAATGCGTGCCTGATGATGTTTCCTACGCAAGAAGATGAAGAAATGAGCAACGAGGAGCGCCTGAGAAATTGTTTGATGCAAGAACAAGTGAAAACCAAGCACCTTGAGAAACTCCTTGCTGAAACCGATAGAATTCTGAATGGGAGGGATGACTGTCGGCTGATTCAATTATTGGTGTAGGGTAGGTTTAGTTTAAATGATGTTTAAGCGCTTAATTAAATAGTAAGCAAATACTTAATGGGTCTTAAATTGTTAATTAAGAGTTTAAAAAGAATTTTAAGTCCAATAAGGTTAAAAGTAGGCCCATTAAATCCAAACATAGTCTCGAAAAATATTTTGTGTTGGAAAGTTTTTTTTTGAAAAAAATTAGCCGAACCCTCTAAAAGTCCTCCGATTCGATAAAATTTGCGTATCGAATGAAAATAAAATCTTGCGGGTAAAAATACCTGATAAAATCCCTTTTTTGAAAAACACCCTCAAAACACCTTGAAATAATTAATAAAAATAAATCTTGCAATTAAAAATAATTTTCTTGAAAATTTTCCGATCTCCGTTCCTCGTTCGGACGCGAAATGAAACTTAAAAATCATAGTGCATGAACTTTTAAAATTTCATGAAATAAATTCTATCATGCAATAATTATGCATAAAATGCATAAAATTAATTAAACGCCAATTAATAAAATAAACATGCATTTATACTTTAAAAGAATTTAAAAAAATACCAAAGAAATTTAATAACTTCCATGCATGCCAACTTTTTAAATTATATTTACTAACATGCTAAATTACCACTTCTTAAATAAGTCTCTATTAACTTATCTCAATACTCCATCTCCAGTCCGGCCTCACTTATTTAACTGAAAAGGTAACAATTAAACTACTACGTAAAATAAATAAATTTAAAGCAAAGAATTTAAATACTCATGCAATAAAAATCATTTTAATTTAAATACTAGAAATTATGCATGACTTATACGCAGTCCAAGTTACGGGTTCTACAAGTAGAGTATGATATTTCTTCGTTAATTTGAATAGTGTCTTGTCAACTGTTCTTACAGTGAAGTCATGATCAATTAGAAATTTTGATAAGCTTTGTTAAGATGATAAACATCGTTAGAAAATAAATGATTTACAAAATCTGGTTGTTGTCCTACATAAACCTCTTCCTGTAAATGACCATTGAGAAATACGCTCTTCACATCCATTTGATATACTATGAAATTCTTGAAGGATGACTGAATATGCGACAACGACGTTGGTTGGAATTAGTGAATGATTATGATTGTGATATTAATTATCATTCAGGTAAAGTCAATGTTATTGCAGATGCGTTAAGTCGAAAATCAAGTTCTATTGCCGCAATGCAAGTACAAGAACAAATCTTATGGGATTTACAGAACTTGCAAATAGAGGTTATTCCATAGGGAGCTGCAATCCGGTTATCATCCCTCATGGTTCGACCAACACATGCAGACATGATCAAGGCCGAACAAAGTGCAGATAATTAATTACAACAACTGAGCACGAGATGAGGAAAAAGGAAATTTGAACTTTGAATTGAATGGGGAAGGAATGTGGACATATCGAGGTAGATTGTGTGTGCCAAAACAAGAAACGATAAGAACCGACATTCTTATATATGCTCATGCTACGCCCTATTCGATTCATCCAGGAGGCACGAAAACATACAAAAATTTAAAACCATTATTTTGGTGGCTAGGTATGACAAAGGACATTGCCCAATTTGATGCACAGTGTCTCACTTGCCAACAGGTCAAGACTGAACATCAAAGACCAGCAGGACTCCTGAAACCATTACCCATTCCTGATTGGAAATGGGAACATATTACAATGGATTTCATCCTTGGTTTGCCAAGAACACAAAGAGTATTCAATGTTATATGGGTTATTGTCAATCGGCTCACAAAATCAGCTCACTTTCTTCTGGTAAAGACCACCTACACGATGAATCAATATGTTGTAGAATACATCAAAGAGATAGTGAGGCTTCATGGCATCCCAGTGTCCATTGTATCTGATAGAGATCCCAAATTTACGTCTGCATTTTGGAAAAGTTTACATCATGCTATGGGAACTCGATTAGCATTTAGTACAGCATTCCACCCTCAAAATGATGGACAAGCAGAACGAGTGAATCAAGTATTGGAAGATATGTTGAGGGCTTGTACTATTGACTTTCCAGGAAATTGGGACAGTAAACTAGTGTTGGTTGAGTTTACATATAACAATAATTATCAGTCAATTATTGGAATAGCACCATATACTGCATTATATGGTAGGAAATGTCGATCTCCAGTACATTGTAATAAAATCGGAGAAAAAAAGTTATTAGGCCGTGAATTGGTGCAACAGACAGCGAAATTGGTAACCAAGATTAGAGAAAAAATGCACACTGGCCAGAGTCGACAGAAAAGTTATGCTGATGTGCGACGTCGTCAATTGGAATTTCAGGTCGGTGACCATGTATTTGTAAAAATATCACCATTGAAGGGCATTTTGCATTTCGGTAAAAAGGGAAAGGTAAGTCCAAGATATATCGGTCCATTTGAAATCTTGGACAGAATAGAAGACAGAGCATACTGAGTTGCATTACCACCGAATTTGTCAAATTTTCATAACGTTTTTCACGTTTCCTTGCTACAGAAGCATTTGGCCAATCCATCTCACGTTCGTCATTACGAACCATTGGAGCTTGCTTCGAATCTCTCGTATGAAGAACGGCTAGTCCAAATCCTCGATAGAAAATCAAAAGTGTTACGAGGCAAGGAAATACCTTTAGTGAAACTATTATGGCGCAATCATGAAGTCGAAGAAGCAACTTGAGAACAAGAAGACAAAATTCAACAAAGATATCCTAAACTATATGGTACGTCAAATTTCGAGGACGAAATTCTTTGTAGGAGGGGAGAATTGTAATGATCGGTTGCTCGTACAAATGATTAATAATGCGTTTATACCATTTATTATGTAATTATTTGGCTCATTATGTTTCACATGTTGATTGAGGTATCGATAGTGAGATTGAATATGGCGACTAGATTGAATAGTGATAATAAGATGTGTGAATGAAATGGTGTCATTACATTGATATTGAAATGCACGAAACGAGAATGAAAACTAGGACATTTCTTACGGTTTTTATTGTACGTATTTGAATATAAATCATATTGACATGAGGCCAATTTCATTAGAAACCCAACAAGTAGGACTACAACTTTTATGTTTTGAGTTTTGTCCAAATCCATTGAGAAACAAGGCCAACATCGTCCCGAATTATGTAGTGTGTATCGTCGTTCCTGCACTGACACGTGTTGGGAGAATGAGCATAACTTTTTACTCAGACCTTCGAATGACATGAAACCAATTGGAAATGCAAACCAAAACATAGGGATACAACTTTCATGTTACCAGCATTTCAAATTATGAAAAGAAGAGACGTTTCTGGAGCGATCTTTGATTAAACAGCGTGTAGGGACAGAATGTGTGGCGCCCGAGCGGTAAGATGTTACCACCCGAGCGCCCCTATACCACAATTTCAGTATTTTTACAGAAGGTTCCGCGCCCGAGTGGTAATATATTACAGCTCGAGCACCACTGCACGACATTTTCACTAATTTGGCAGAAAGTTCTGTGCCCGAGCGGTAGGATGTTACCGTCCGAGCTCCACTTTGTATATGAAATAGATAAGTTTCGACTTTTCCAAGCATCTCCACCATTCCACAACCTAAAATCACAGCAAAAAACTCGAGAAAACCTCCTCCAAGTGATTTTTCCTCTTCTTCTTCCTTAACTTGAAGTTAGAATTGAATTCTTCATCACAAGAATATCCTAGGGTGGTAAGTATTCAGCTCTTTCATGGTTATTTCACTTAATATAGACATAGTGATTGGCTTACTGATGTGTTTGACAGTATAGGAGCGAAAAACATCGTCTCAAACCAGTATTCTTACGCTTGGACTGTAATTTGGCATGTTCTTGAAGTAATACCTGAGTAATATTATGAATTTCAAAAGCTTTCCTTTGGTTATTGCTATATGTACATTGTTATTATGTTTATTGATGAAAACATAGCACTATATTCCATTGTTACGTATTAAATATGAAAAGAATTCATGAATATTGAAGATAGGTGCTATATCATTAACATGAACATGAAAGAAAAGGAAAATGACTGGTTTTTATATGATATATGAGCTTGTTGACATCTTTGGTGGTTTTAAGTCCACCAAACCTATTAGCCAATATATATGTTCATGGGGCGTGGGGTTGTCACAGGGCACCCTAACGTCCAACACAGTAGTAGCTATATAATAAAACAAGCACGGTAATACAGGTCAACTAATGAGGCTCAAGTACAGAAATGAACAACAATACATGCTATGGTATGACATGGTTTAAAGATTCATTGTTGATCACGACTTGATATGTATAATTCTTCGATGCATATTGATACGTATAAGTGCCAACTTATTGAGTTTTATAAACTCACGTAGCTCATGTATTACAAGATCAGGTAATGATGATGCATAGGATGCTGGTTCGCCAATGGATGCTTGTGACGTGCCTTACCTCGACAAGAACATGGACGTCTTATTGTATAGCTTCCGCATATGTATTATAATGGATTTTATGTCAGGGTTTGAAACAAGTTTCACGACGTTTATGACTATATGTATAACGATACAGTGTATGTTTGTATATGAAGATATGCTTATACGTACGTATAGATGTTTTTGCTTGATTTTTTGGCTATTACAAAATGTAAGGACATCATGCCCAAAATTTTTATAAACCGTGAAATTGATACCTCTTGTTTCAATTGCTTCATAATATAGGTATATCATTCAAACTATGTTTTGATTATGAGTATAAGTATCATTAATCTTGTCAAGTATAGAAGAAGGGTGTTATAATGAGTCTGGCCGAGAACATCGTAGAGATCGTGACAGAAGGTGTCATCAAGACCACATTGAAAGGAGATGTAGGAATTGCGTCAACATTATGGATTTCATGAGAATGGACCTCCACAGTTGACAGGAGATGAGAATGCTGATTTTTCTAATCTTGGATCGATATCATTGAGCAGTGTTTTTGAGTGCTGCACTATGATGAGGATAAGAAGATGGAGGTAGCTGATTTCATAATCCAAGGAAAAGCTCGGAAATGGTGGAAACCTGTTTCTGCCATTCTAGTTCAGCAGCATGGGTGGATTCATTGGGAACATTTTTGTCAGACCTTCATCAATCATCACTTTTTGCCAGCTCTTTATCAGGTAAATGAGATGGAACTGTTGACCACTATGCAAGGAAATTCGAGCATTGAGGATCGCCAAAAGCATTTTAAGGATTTGTTGTCATACGCTCCTCATATCAAAGAGAATTTTGCATCAAAATTTTCTCATTTTTTGAATGGTTTGAACCAGAAGATTTTTTATCGGTTTCTTGTCTATGACGATCCGAATTCGTACAAAATATTAGTGAATCAAGCCGAGATCAATTTTTCTAGGAGGAAGGCTATGCAAGCTAGCAAAAGTTCTAGTTCATTGGGACCATAGGGTCAATCTTTCAATTCAATTTTCTCTCAAAATTTCGGTCACCTCCTTTTGGTTTAGGGTTTGAACAATCAAATTATTATTTTTTGTCTCAAACGTTAAAGCTCTTCTAAATTTTCTAGTGTAATTTAGAAGAGGAACAAATATTCTTGTCATGAACTCGATTAGAGATTGAAGACTTCAAGAAGATTGTTCTTAGGGAATACTACTAGAGCTATCTTAACTAATCCCGGAATATTTGGTGCCAAGTGAATAATTCGTTAAGGTTGTTAATAAACATCATATGAATGATTTTATTCGTTTAAATTATACGAGTGTCCAAAAGAATTATTTGAACGTCAAAATTTTTTTTAAAACTTTCGCTTCTTTTTGGACACAAGAAAATCAATTCCCCAACACCTTGAGTAGGAAAAACTTTCTGCTACACAGTGGTCTTAGACTGTTTTCTACAATAAGACCCTACCATAGAACCCCTGCCTCCACTCTGATCCTCCAATTTAGGCAATCACTCTTTGTGTGACCAAAACAACCATTACTCTTCGACATTTCTCCGTCTGATTGCTCTGTAGTTGCCACATTGCAGCTTTTTCCAACCAAAATTGTGCACCCCATCAGAACCGGAAGAAGAAAAAGATACAGACTTGCACGGGGCTCCGTACCCCGGTTATCCAGCAAGTCCAGGGACCCTTACCCTAGTCGGGGCTCCATACCACATTTATCCAATAAGTCTAGGGACTCGTACCCTGGCCCGGGGCTCCGTACCTCGGTTATCCAATAAGTCCAGGGACCTGTACCCTAGCCCAGGGCTCCGTAACCCGGTTATCCAATAAGTCTATGGACTTGTACCCTGGCCCGGGGCTCTGTACCAAGGTTATAAAGTAAGTCCAGGGACCAGTACCCTGGCTCGGGGCTCCGTACCCCGGTTATCCAATAAATCCAAGGAACCGTACCCTGGCCCAGGGCTCTGTACCCCAGTCATCCAGTAAAAGAAGGGATTTGTACCTTACCCCGGAGGCATGAGACCCCAGTATTCTATTAAACCCCATTTATTCTCCAATACTTAGAAAATTTCTGAGAGTTTGACATTCTATGGAGAAAAAAACCCGATTATTATTCAAGACTTAAAGTATTTTTAAATTATTATTTAAGTTCAAGACTTTTTTCAGTCTGGAATATATATACAAAGGGAAAGACGGTCGAAAGAAGATTTCATTAAATGAAAGGCCGAAAGCCAAAATTACATGAGAAGAAACGGAAAAGAAAAATTACAAAACTATTCTAAATCTATTTCATTAGAACCTGGATGTCCTTCAGCCTCCTGGTTTTCTTTTTCAGCCTCTTTGGGAAGGGACACTATGGCTCGATCAAAGTTGGGAAAGTTTTCCCTATCCTCCGGAAGAAGCCCGGCCTCTTCAAATTTTTCTTGGCATTTGTCAAAGCCGGTTCGGAAGAAAGAGTAAGCACGATCCTCGACTGTAGTCTTGGGAGAGTGGAGGAAGGAAGTTCGCCATTTTTACTGAGAGTACACGGAGGTCTCCAAGGTAGTCTCAGAAGCAATCGCCTGGGATTGTTGGTTCTCTATCTCCTCGATCAAAGAACGATTCTCTGACTCCAAGGCAGAGATATGACCCTAAGGCAGAGATATGCCCCTGTAATGTTTCCTCCCGGGCGAGGCCAGCATCAACGTCGTCTCTAGTTTTAGCCAGATCTACCTGGGCTGCTGATTAGCCGTGTCCAAAGCAACGTGAAGTCCAGTGACCATTTCTTCATGAGCTGATCGAACCTGGGATAGTTCCCCTTGAAGTTGCTCATAAATATCTTGGGTGGCTTGGGCTCGACCACCTTCCTTCATAGCCACCGTGGCTACCTCTTCAAAAGCCGAGATCAGCATTTGAACACCATGTTCAGCATTAGTAAGTAAAAAAAAGGGGGAGAAGAGGGAGAAGAGTAGAACTTACGGAAAAGACCCGGTTAGATTCTTCAAAAAGCTTTGGGGTCGGCAGAGAACCAACCCTTCAGATATTCCTCCTCAGCAGGAAGAAGCATCTTTTTTAGGAGCCTGACTCCGGTGGGGGAAGCTCCCTCCAAGAAAATATTTCCTCGGACTCCTTGCGGGCTGGAGTGAAGGGGCTCGGTGAGAGATTGGGTCGGAGGAGGAGAAATGGATTGGGTTGCTCGGGAAGTGCCTTGGTCACCTCCTTGCAAAGGCTTCTTGCATTTCCGAATTGTTTGCACAAAGGGATAAAGATGATAGAGACAACAATAAAACCAACAAGAAAAGTAAAGGAAAAGGTCGGAGGTAAAAACTACCAGGTTGAGCACGCGAGCCAGCTACTTCGTCAATCACTCGGCAAATATGGTCCTCAGCCCGAGCACTCAACCCTTATGACAACAAGTTTTCCTCGGAGAGGAGGAGAGAAGAAGAAAATTTCTTCCCTTCCACGAGCTCTTGGCTTCGGATGAAGGGCTCTTCGAATTTGTAAGATTGGGGAAGACCATGCTGAGCAGGAAGGCTGGGAAGGAAGCCAGTTAAGCATCCAGAAAAAGAACCTGCTTTTCAATCCCTTTAAAAAAGAATGGATATCATCAAAGAACCGGTTCTTCATACGGGCAGACAACGAAAAAGCATTGTCCCCAAGCCGGCACACAAAGAAGTAATGAAGGATGAGGAGATTAATAAGAAGATTGTGCAACTTAAAAAGAATGTAAGTGGCAGCCATTATACGGAAAAAAATTGGGATAATATTAGTTTATCGGGACCCCAAAGAAATGGGCCGTTTCAATGAAAAAAACAGGGATGGGAAATCCTAGGCTGCTACGAAGCTGGTCTTTGGAAAAGGTAAAGAAACCCTCTGGTGGATGGTTAGCCCGATCGGAGGGACCGAGAATCCGGATTTGGTAAGAAGAGGGGAATAGAGCCCATGACTCTGAGATCATCCTCCACCCCAGGGCATAGAGTACTCTCCATAACATAGAACAAAAGAGCACTCGGAACCCCAGGGAGAGGCGAGCTAGGGGCTCGGGTCTTACCCTTGCCCTTTTTTATAGCTCGGGAAGGACCCGAGGCAGAGGGTTTGATTCTGGGCTTTTTTGATTTTTTTGGAGAGGCGATCAGCAGAGAATTTCTTGGGAGAGGAAGAAGAAGAACCAGAGCATGTTGCTGCAGACTCGTACTCAGGCGAGCCGCGCGCATTCGCTCCGGAAGTAGAAGAAGTAGAGTTTGACATATTTTGGAAAGAAGGGAGGCAAAAAAACTTACGAGTTGTTTGAAGGTTGACTGGTCGGAGACTGGAAATCGACGGAGCTTACGCACACAATACGCCGAAGGTGCGAGGAAGATTGTGGAGAAAGCGAGATCGAAAAAGTGAGAAATGGAGAAAGTGGTTCAATTTATATTAATTGAGGTAATGGATCTACACCTTTGACCTAAATGTAAAAGGACGGTCAGGATGCATCTTGGAAATTGTACGAGGACATGAAAGGACAGGTTCGGAATATGAAGCGTCTCAGACAGTTCACCTTCTCGGAATTCAAAGCGTTTTTTGGCCAATAAAGTTCTAGGGCACACGTCATCATGACATCAGTCCTACCCGCTTGAGAATGTGAGACGATAAAAATTTTCCATGACCAAGAACAAGAGAGTGATCGTGACAACGAGAAAGACTCTAGCCCGAATATTTAGAGAGGGAGTGGTAATACCCCCCGGGGAGGCCTGGGTCATGGGTATTAGATGATCTCGGGTCGTGGATCATGTTATGATAAATTTTGGACCAATCCGACAAATAGCCGGGCAAATGAATGCCTGAGACATCATCTCCCGGTTACCAGAAGCCCGGGCTTCCGGACGAGTTCTCGGGTGATGGCTTTCTACCCAGGTTATCTCGATAATTGTACCTCACTCGAGTGCAAAAGTATGAAATAACTTATCTTGGTAATCATTGCTGACAAGATCGCATAGATTTGACAAGGTGAAAGGGACAGTTTGGCGTGTCAGAAAAGCAGGGTATGGACAACCATCTTGTCATAATTAGTAAATGGACACTGAAAACAAGATCATCGTTGACTTTCTTTCTATAAATACCAGGTTTGTTTATACACTAAGGCATTCATTGACATATATCTTGCCCATATCATTTATCCTCTAGAATATACATCACTTATACACCATTCTCTTTGCATATTAGTTCTTTTCGTTCACCTACTGACTCTAGCATCGAAATGGCCATGTCGGACATTCTTTCGGCACCCATTCACATGGTTATCTTCATGTTTGCAGGTCAGCACCAGCTTTTCTCGGGAGAAAAATCTCTGGTTTGGACACATCTCGTTGTACTCTCATCCCTCATCATTTGCATAATCCGATCCGGTGAAATTGCCCACGCATCTTTCACCCATTTTTATCCGGTGACATCATATATGTTTCTGATCACGACTGATATAGCTCAACTCACAGGGAAAAGTAGAGCCTACTGTGTCTACTCTGCAATCAGTACGAAAGCCAACTTTCTAAAAAAGATCCACTCAGTCATTGAAGTGTTTAGACCATCTCCAACCGTTCACACTATTTTTGTGCAAGTTCTGTATTATTTTTGTGTTAATATGTTGCATGTCAAAGTACATCTCTTGCAACCTGCACCAAATTTCTGCACCCAATAAGAAGAATATTTCTAATTCTGTAATAAATCTTAATATTATGAATTAAAAAAAAGAAACCAAAAAGTAATAAATTAAAAAAATAAAAGGAAGAGCACTAAAATGCAGTGCTGTTGAGGTGAAATCCATATCCAATTTAGTGGAATGTACTTTTTTCTTTTGCTGCTGGAGATGGTCTTAAAGATACAGAATTTGAAGCATTCAAGACACTCGTTCGATGATTACATATGATCATTTGAGGAATAATCTGCCTAAACCAGCTGAGATTCTTTTAACTCGAGCATTCTGTTTTATTCACCTTACTAAATTGTTAAATCGATCCTAACAATTAGCTTGGCTTGTAGCTTTTTTATGTCTAATTTTATAAATTATTTTACTCTTAATAATTTTATACATTACATATTTTAATAACCAACTGAATGAAAATTAATGTATCATTTTGTTGATACAAGACCAAAACTCGAGTTCAACTTTCACGCAATAAAGTCAAACTATGATCTCAAAAATGGAATAGGCACTCGCATGCTTACAAGAAAAGTCGGTTAGTAAAAGAATAAGATTTAGTATAACTGAATTTCCATAATTTAAGTTGTACCCATACAATAGCACAAACAATAGTATTTGGATCTACAACAGGGGAATGGAATGAATTGCATGGATGAATGGATAGAAGAAAATATTAGCAACTTCACTCAATTGAAAAGCTCGGCAGCCACCCCTTTCATCATGCCTTTGATCTGCATAACAACAAAGAAGTGGAAATGCAGATGAAAGAAACTAAAGAATTTGGAAAGTTTTTCTTTTTAAAAAAATCTATCTTCAATGACAATAATACCTGTTTTGCTGACATGCCAATATTTTGCAAATCATCAAGCTGGAGAACCCAAAAGTATATAAAAAAAAATTCAGTCCCGGAATATGTTCTCGTCCGATGCAAGAAATACTGCAAATAAATGTTACTCACACTCTTGAAAGGTTCTTGCGATTCTTCGCGAAGTTCGAGAATGTAGGAAGCCCTTTTTTCTCCAATACCCTGTATGATATCAATACATACTATGAGATTTCTTCCCTAACTCGTGCCAGTAAAATTTAGACTATGAGAATTGACTTACTCTTAGTTTTTTCAACTCTTCCCTGCAAATAAAGGGGGAAGGTAAAATTATTAGACCAAATTTACAAGGTGGCAACACTTGTATTCGAGCTTACTAAACATTAGGTAATTCCCAATAAAAATCAATCACAAGTCTAGCAACACCTTTTCAACAATATATAAAATGTCTACTTGGCCATTGATGAAAGTAGAATTTCTTGATTGAAAATTAAACTTTTGCGTAAATTTTTGCTGAACTTGCAAATAACTTTTGCCTATTGTGGTTGTAGCATACGATCAGCATGTAAGAATCTACTTTTTAGTTCATATACAAGTAAGATAAACTAAAGAAATCATATAACGTAGTACATCGAGTAGAGAGTGAATTTTGGCGTATTCACTTACTTATTAGCTGAATTCAGAAAATTCAGTTGTTCTTTAACTAGAGAATTCTGCAATAAAAAAGAATGGTTGATGAGAAAAATACAGCAATTAGTCAATTATGTGATGATATATTTCACTGTAACAAACCTTCAAACTAGAACCACATATGCTGAAGGTACCACCCCTTGGGCTGCGATTTTTCGTGCCGTCAAATTTCATCATTGGAGTAGTATCATTGCAGCTTAATTGACTATTGAATGAATCAATAATTTCCTTCTCCGGAATTTTCACCTTCATTGGAGTTGATGAACACAATAACTTTAAGTTCTTGGATAATTCTTTGATTTTCTGACTAAGTGGCACAGATCCATCAAAGTGTGAAGTCTTGTTCGACTCGCATGACTTACCTACAATATTGAATCATCTACTGAGAATTATCAAGTCGTTATACCAAATGAGCGAATTTGTTGGGTTTTAATTCATACCATCATCAAAAAGTAGAAGATCGTTTCCATCACAACAACTTTCATTTATAGTTTCTTGAGAATGGAGACCGTGTGTAGAAAGATCCTAAGAAATAAGAACCGTAAGTTTAGGAGAGTTTTTTGCATATGTTAAGAGTGAATGAATGATATAGTGTTCTTGGAATCCAGCAATAATTTTACATATTCTGTCTTTTACAATTCAAGCTAAAAATTTATAACCTTCTCTTCCTGAATAACAGCCTCATCATTAGGGGCACAGGGCAGTACATTATCCTGATCCAAAATAAAATGAGCAATCAAATGCTATTCGAGATTTATATGGGACTACTAGAAAGAATCAATCGAGTGGTTTGAATACCTCTTCCAGCGAAAATGGTGCAACAACCAAATCATGATCTTGGAGGACTTTATTTTTGTGGGATGAAGTATCTTCAGAAAGGCATATCAACTGCATCACATTTTAGGTCAACATATAGTTGTATGAAATGGGCATCTTGTTTTTTTATTTTGGATTAACTTTCTACTAATTGTGATATAAAAACGCATATCCCTTTGCTGAAATGTTAAAACGAAAAGGTAATCATCATAAACAAATCTTAAATTTAATTAAGTACTGCATCAAGATGAAAAAAATTGATATAGACATACTGGAGGATGGCGTTTTGAATGAAAAAGAAAGAAATGCAGGCATAACAGGTTGATGGATAAGATATATTAATGCATACCTGCTTAGGATTGTTTGTGTTTTCTTCATCAAAGAGTTTCCTTGAAAAGGGTAGCCCAAAATTTAGTAAAAACTATTTGAAGTAATATATCCTGTAAAATAATAGGACATTAAGGTAGCTTTACCTTCCCTTTAGGATGCAGTCAGCCTTCTTTCCAGAAAGTAATTGACTACGACCGATATGCTTTTTCACTATCAAAGAAGTAGACGTAGTTTTTCCACTTTTCAACGACGAAAACATCTTAGATTTGGCTGAACTTTGACATTTATTTGTAGAGTCAGTCAAAACTTGCTTGGTGCTATGACAGGACCGTGAAACGAAACTGAGTGAGCTGATAGAGTCTTTGCAAAAGAAAGGGTTCTGCATCATTAAAAAAAAAATAATAATAATAATAATAATAATAATTAATATATAAAAGTATTTCAAAATCTGCAAATAAATTTTTAACCTAAATTTCTAGTAGAACCTTACCAAGCATGCAAACACTAACACGTGACTTGTGCCACTGAGGGAATCTTGCAAGATTCGAGTGAGCTTACTCTCTCGATAAGGCACATGTATCTCATTGGAATTCAGAGCATTGATGACATTTATCAATGCAAATAATGATTTGTTACTCCTGTAATTCTCAATAAGTGTGTTTCTGTCGCTGCCACTCTTGCGAGGATCCTCATAGCCTAATTGGACAATACAAAAATAGCTTTACATGAATGATCATCGGACTAATAGAAAGAAAGAGCATATAATTACATTGTTAGTTATATAAACCTGCTAGATCAACCAAATTAATCTTGTTCTCCAACTTGGGTATTATGTTGTCATCTTCAGATGATATATGGACCATCAAGCCCTTGTGATAGCGTCGAGGATCCATTGATATTTTTTGGCTTTTCTGCAAATTGAGATGTCTAAAGTACATATTTTCGAATTCTGAAACTGATTTCACCTTGACCTACAAAACAACATTAGCAAAGCAATATAATTAAAATTCAGCTTCAGAAAATTCCATCAATTAAGCAAATAAAAACATATTTCTTGCCTGAGAAAGCCCCTTCAAGTTGAGTTTGCCTTGAGTGTCACCCAGTACATGAACCTCAGCACAATCAGGATCTAAAAGGTCAAAAGCATGGTCTTGTGTAACCAGATAGAGGGATACAGATACTGTTTTCTTGCTTTCACATGCTTTAGAAAGAATTTCAGACATTGCAATAGTTGCTAAACCTGGTTTCTCTATGGACCCCTTCAATGGAACAAAGAATCTAAATCAAGCATGCATCAAATTATCCAAGAAAAATAGTAAAACTATTATGAAGGCAAACAGGAAAGACCTGTATAGTAAATGTTTTTCCACTTCCTCTAGCTCCCAGGGCAATTACAGATGCATTTTGACCATTAAAAACTTCTGAAATCATGTGTCTAATCTCTCTTGAGTATATCAGGCCAATATCTTCATCCGGCTCATAGCAGTGATCCAGTTCATAAGCATTTTTGCGGCTGACAATATATAAAATAGAAAAGGTGAAAACACATCCTAAATTGTAATCTGATTAACTAATGGTCAATATCTTCATCCGGCTCATAGCGGTGATTCAGTTCATAAGCATTTTTGCCGCTGACAATATATAAAATAGAAAAGGTGAAAACACATCCTAAATTGTAATCTGATTAACTAACTAAAAAGATGACTCACCTATGTTTGGAACTTCTTAAAGTCTAATTATGCAAGTAAAAAATTTCAGGCTCTTCTACAGAGACAAGAATATACCAATGACCGATTTTCCTTCCATTCTTGATGCCTACTTATGTTCAAAATAACAAGAAAACCGGTACAAAAAACAAATGCAGGACAGATCTGTGCATCAAATCTTAAAACTATGTATCAAAGGTCCAAGTGCTAAAACAAAACGTGCTCAAGAAAAACCCATCATCCATAACCTAAAAAACAAAGCTGCGATTACCATATAATCTTACTACAATTGAAAATTTGTCCACATAATAAAAGACTTCAAAATTGTGAGTTGGGGAAAACCCCCCTGGTAAAAAGTTACCCCGAATCTTGAAATCAAAATCTACTTAATCACAAACAAACAGTACTATCATAAGATAAAAACTAAAAACCACGAAAAATTCTACGGTACCAGTATTTAAGCATGAAAATCAAGAAGGTAAACTCGAACCCCCAAATCTGAAAATCAAACAGTAAGAAGGCAAGGAAACAAATTACCCAGTGGATCGGGTGTCGAGAGAAACTGTGGCTTTAGCAAGCTGTCCATTCTCGTGGGGATTCTGAACAGTGATCCAAGGCTTCCGTTCTCGGGTCAAGGACTCAGATTCTTGATCAGTAAATCCTCGGATCTTCCCCACTATTCGCACTCGATTTGCAGGCTTCGAGCTCCTACTGGATTGCATGTTGTCTGAGCCTGCAACTGTAGAAGCCATGGAAATTCTTGATAAATTGTGAGGTAGAGATAGAAGAGGGAGGATACGAAATGAGGATTCGATAATAATGGGGGAAACGAGCCGTTGGGTGTGAGGTTTTCGAAATCTATGATTCTGGCGCCTCGGATGACGCTCTCCGAAGTTTAAAACTGGGGTGAGGGGTAGTTTGGTCAATACACTTGAATTCCAGCCATAATTATAATATATAATTTACGCCCAAATCAAAAAGTGTATTTTTAAAAATAACTTTTTTATTAAGTATTATCCAATATAGCCTTTCATAATACAATAATCATATAAAATACACTTTCTTTTTCAATTTTCCCCATTTCAAAGATTACTATAACTTAATGATAACAAATTCATTTTTCAAAGTAATTGAAATTAGATTATTTTATTATTGCATTACCTTTTTTAGTAATAAATAATAATAATAATAATAATAGTAATAAATTATATGGATAAAATAATATTAATAATAATAAATAAATATTATTAATAATAACGATAATCACGGTTTTCTTATCTTTTCTTTTTTTATCTTTTTGTCTATCAGACAAATGTATTTTCTTTCTATAAAGTTTCTCTTCTTCATTTTTAATTTTCTTTTTACCTTTATTAGGTAAGTTCATACCAAATAAATTGAAAATTCAAAAGAATTTAATTCAAAACGTAAAATCGTATATCGTCACTCAACCTAAACTATCAATATTTCAAAAATATACTAACACTAACATCCCCTCAAAAACTACTCAAAATCAATAATAATAGTCGTAAAAGTCTTTAACGTAAACTTTAAATCATAAATGCGGAAAACTAGCGCTGGTACTCGGGTTATATACACCTCCAGCCCAGTAAGATCTACCATCAAGTCCCTCAACATCAATATTGTAACGTCCGAAAAACCAATCTACGTAAACCACATGCATGCAAATTATTTTAATTGTTTTATTTAATTGATTTTAAATACTAACATGATATTTACTATATGATTAAAGGTATGATTGCATGATTAAATGATAATATGACATGAGTACATGAAATTGAAGGATTTTAGCTGAATATTCAATAATAGGCAGGGGAAAGGAGACCGGGGACGACCAAGACAAGAATAATTATTTTTCATTAAATAATTGCAAGGCTTCCTAATATGATTAAAAATGATTTAATTTTTCCGAAAAATATTAGAGTTCGAATTATTTTACAAGTCGAGCTCGATTTTTCCCGGAAAACCGGTTTTAGGCAAACAAGAGACTTTTAAAATATCAAATGCATTAATTATGAAAAGTAATTTTTATAAAATTTTATGTTTTAATTAAATAAGAGTTATTGGGCCCAATTTAATTAATTAAATAATGATTTTTGAATTTATTTGGGATTTAATAGTCTCACGAATCGTTAATTAAAGAATTAATTAAAAAGCCTCGAATTAAGCTGAATAAAAATTATGAAAAATTATATTTAAGCATAATTAATTATTTGGGATAAACTCATGTCATTAAAACTAAGAAAAAGATAAAATCGAGAATTTTTACGTCTAGGAGCAAAACGGTAATTTTACACTTGAGAAAATACGTAAAAGCTTGGCAACGTCCCGAAGGATCATAATGCATGTTAAATGATATTTTATCATTTAAAATGATGCTTTTGATGAAAATATGATATTTTGTGATTTATGGATATTTTGTGATTTATGGTAAAGCTGTGCAATTTTCACTCTCTAAAATGTTATTTTTGGAAATTTATGATGTTTTATGCTTTTAAAAGAAAATTGAAAAATATTTTGAGGGATGAGAATTGATTGTGACAAATGATATATGATTTTGTGGGAATTTTGTGAGGGAAAAGGCCTCAGAGGGAGCCCATGTACAGAAGAAGGCCCAGAGGGAGCCCATTTTCGGAAAAGGTCTCAGAGGGAGCCCGTCTATGGGAGAGTGCCCCCAAGGGAGCCCGACGATCGTATTTCTACGGTGGAGCCTAGTGACCACCCCCATGGACCATGTGGAGCTGAAAACTGATCAGTCGACCAAAAGATAAAAGCTAGTCACTTTCAATGATCAAACTTCACCCAAAATGATAAATGATTGAAAGTTTTACGATTAAAATGATTTATGCTTAAAAGCTTTTTAAATGATTTAATTATGCTAAAATGATTTTTTAAACAATTTTAAATGATTTATTTATGTTTAAAAGCTATTTTAAAATAAAAGTATGATTTTAAATATTTGTGATTGTATATGTATTATTTGCTACTCATGTTTAGAACGTGGTAAGTCATTAGACTCACTAGGTTTGTATGATGCAGGATTTGCTGATATTATGAGAGGCGCTGACAATTGAGTGGATCGAGTGCTGCAGTACACTCCCGAGGGACCTTTATATTTTCGCACTAGTTTGATAGATAAAAGATTTAAAAGATTTATGTTAATGATTTTATTAGAGATATTTTTATGCTTTAATTTTTAATTGATCTTTTAAAGGTCGACGTAGGATTTTTGGTTAGTTAACGATTTAGGGATTTATATTTACGCACTTGAGATTTCAATGTTGATTAATTATGATTTATGAAAATGTTAAGTTATTTTATTTAACATCTTCGAGTTTAAGTTTATGAAAAAAAAATAAAAATAAAAAGTCGAGGTCTTTTCAGTTGGTAGCAGAGCCAAGGTTCCCATAGCGTTGTGTAATGTCACTCCGAGATGCTCAAGAAGTCACGCCTCAAGTACGTCAGTTTTTACTGCTTTACATTTTATATGCTAAAATTCTTTTTAAATGCTTATATGATACATGATATAAATGTTAGTTGCATGGATCGTGTAAAATGTTAAATGCATGTTGGGTAGTGGAATTGATTGGGTTAATGAAGAACTTAGAGGAGAATATGCTGCATGTTCTACCTGAACTGGATTTAGGAGTCGACATTGGGAAATTTTTGTGTTAGGAATGCAATTTTCAAGATTTGGAGGACCGAATTGAAGAGTAAGATTTAAGTTTGAGAATTAAGTTTGGGGTGGATTAGGGGAAACAAGCTTATCAACTATCAAGACAAAGAAAAATTTCGAGAACGAAATTCTATTTAAGGAGAGGAGATTTGTAACGTTCGAAAAACCAACATGGCAGTCCCTTCATGTAAATTTAAATCATGTTTTGATTAAAACAAACACACTTTCAAACCCATTTTTTAAATACAAACGAAAGTAACAAAAGAGTAACTTGTTTTTCATGCAAAACATATTCAAATACTTATTATGGTGTGATGGATGAGTAAAAGAAAGAACATGGCGTGCCTTTGCGTGTTTAACGCACGAAATTACTTTGACGATTGCGAAAAACGGCGACGAGAAAACCTTGGTTAAAAACCCTTGAAATTTCGAACCTTTTCTCTCCTAATTATCGTGTGTGCCGTGTATTTGGTGGAAGAAGGAGTCTTGTAAAACTTTAGGGCGAGGGAGGCGTGAATAATGATTGAATTATGGTGTGGTTTGTACTTTTAATATTAATTAAAACACTAATAATAGTTTAGGCCCATTAACAAGGTTAGTTAGGTCCAATAAGCCCATTAGTGCTTTTAAAAATTATTTTATTTAGTAAAGTCTGTGAAATTATTAGTCGAGTTATCAAAACGTTTGTATTCTTGTTGAAAATCAAATACCGATAAAATTTACGTCTCGACGTATAAAATCACATCAAAACTCCTTATTTTCAAAAATAATAAAAAGCATCGACCTTATTTTAAATAATTAAAAATAATTATTTAATAAAAATATTTTCTATTTTTCAACACTCGGTGTCCATTCCTCGATCGCAACTCGAATAACCTTTAAAAATACATTTTAATGCATTCATGCAGAAAAGTACATTTTAATCATGTAAATATGCACATCATAATTAATTTATGAAATTAAAGCAATTTAATTAAAATATAGAAAAAGTTGATAATCTTGCATGTATATAGTTCACGTGGACCCTCGAATTTTCGAGATGTTACATTTCTAGTAGCTCAAAATATTCAGTCTGATTGAATATTACCTTGAGATGCTAACACAGTTTTATGACACAAATTTCTAATCTTATCCGTTTGTGTTACTATATGCATACGTCCTTGTCATATTTCATAAGAAAATTACTGTGGGACCCCAAGTGCAAACCTCTCTAGAATAATGTGTACGCGTATTGAAGAAGTTATTGTTTTTAAGATAGACAATTAACGGGAAAATAATAAATAATAATAATAATAATAAATTTCTCTCTAAATCACAGCTCATTTAAATTTCAAAATACCTTATAGGTAGTTGGAGTTCATTGCCTTCGTCAAGACAAAGTGATTTGATCAAATAAGTAGTGACAGCCTATTTTTGGTCTATATTTGTTAGAAGAAAATGCTTAGGTAGCCCTCGTTGATTCTCTTCATTTGATATTTGAGATTCAGGATGACTATTCAACAAATGAATTGGCATTTTAGAGTGCATGTCCCCATCCTTGATTATCTCGAATCGGACAGTTGAGGTCAACCTCTCTAGAGAAATAAGAATGATAACAGGCGAACCTCCTGATTATCGAACTCCTCGAGCTTCAGGATTAAAGTCTTCCTCGATAACCGAGTTGCGATCTCTCGAACTTAAAGCAGTAGCCGAGACCTCTGTAGAGTAACAGAATATGCCAATACATCTGAGGTTTTCCGGGTTGGTTAACTCAACATCTATAGACAGACAGAATGTGATTCATATGTAACCCATAGAGCATAGGATGCATCCCACAAATCATGAAACTTAACTACTGGCGTGCGATCAATCTAAACACGGTAAAGAAATCCATTGACACGGATAAGAAAAAATTTTAAGACTCGGGGGGGTCTCTCTCTATTATTGCTTTCTTTGCTAAAAACTTAAAAAGACTTGGGTCTCTCTAATCTACATATCTTCTATAGTCGTCACGAACAAGTTTTGCTGGGATAACTCCTGGTGCACTCTCACCTGTTTGTTTGTTTGTTTGTGATTTTTCAGAATACACCGGCGGAAAACAAATTCAATGGAGACTACTTAATTTAATCAGAAAGTCCATCATACAACCCCGAATCGCAAAATTTTAAATCAATTTCCACAGTAGAAAATTTCCTATTCACATCATTTTGACGACACCTGTGGAATTAGGTAATGAGCTAGCAATAATTAGTACCCCAGAAAACAAACGAGGTACGAAAATCAGAAATAGAATGCAACGTAGTCTTCCATCTACTTCCCTAGCTCAAACCTGAACTAGCATCCGAACCACATGTAGAATCCATGTCCTAGTCCGGGAACTACACCCTTGACATGGGCGGACCCATATAGTGGGCTAGAGTCTAGACTGGGCTTTTAAATATGACCTGACCTCCACCGCATTTTAAGTCAAAATCTTTTAAACAAGAATATCTAAGCCAAAGAAAAACTAACTCATCTTTCTAGATTCTAACATATAAGTCGTATCGTTCTCATAGAGAGGCTAGAGGGGGAAGGGATCTCCTCCTTCAAATGAAAATATATTCAAGCTTCAAGCTCGAAACCAATAGTAATCGGCATCCATATATTTTAGCTGCGCCTCTCTGGATAAATTTAGGGTCCAGAGTCCAGACAATTCATCGTTGTCCCGGGATCATACCCTCTATACAGAAAGAAAATGTAAAAATTGCAAACATGGCGTGATAACAATCCATTTAGCTTCTATCTACTCTTCCTTGACAGATGAACAAAAAGCTGGCACTCGATCAGCTGTAAAAACATATTTCATCATCTTGCCTAACTACGAGAGTCCACAAGTAAGCTTCTTTTTTTTTTTTGCTTCTGCAGAGTTCTTCAGAGCTCTCCCATGAAATTTACAAACCAATACTTTAGCTAACTTTATTTCTATATTTCCCATGTGTACTATCAAGGTATCATTGACCATGCTTTGGTCATTTTCCAAGAAATAGGAGCAAGCAATGCAAGTTTCCCTCTAGCAAGTAAACTTTTAATCTCAACGCAGTCAGCTTTTTTATGTCATTCACACAACCTTACATATAAGCATTTAATGCTTCCCACTAAAAATTAATAGAATATTTTGCTGCCATTCTTTCAACCATCAAGAGTTTCAGAATTTAATTCTAACTTGACAAATGTCGATATAATTCAAGAAAAAACAGATAATGCCTTGAACAATTTTTCACCTTGCATCATAGGGAAGACTAGTTCATACTTTTTATTTAGTATATGCAACTTTTTTCAGAGCTAATAGTTACAGAAATAAACAAAATTTACGAGAACAAGAAAACTTTGTCAACTTTAGGTGAACCATACTGTGAGGAATGTACACAGAGATCATCATTAACTGAAAAATTCTACTCTACATCAAAGTAAAGTTTAAAACATGATACATAACAAGTGATTATGAGATCTATATACTTGATTTCAATATCACCATCAGCATGCATTGCAGCTCTTCCTACATGTACCATAGTAATCAGGAGATCCGGTCATGAAAACCGAATTCCTTTCACACTCTCCTGCAGCAGCCCACCGAGGACAATTTTCATCTTCATCGGAGCAATCAGCATCGTCAGATTGCAACGTATCCTTTTCAAGGGTTATGCCTTTAAAATAAAATAATTTTGTGGCACACCACATTTCACCACTAAGGACAGGACATCTGGCATGGAAACTACTCCGATCAAGGGTGGTGTTGAGATGTCGATTGAAGAATAAGATGGCGTCCCCTCTGCTAGGTTTTAAAATATTTTTACTCTTTACACAGTCAGACCACATTTTGTACTGCAGAAAATTTACAACCGATTGGATAACTGGAAAAAATAGAACCCAACATAGTGAAAATGAAAGTGACCGGGAATTTTCTCTTACCTCTGATTCAGGGAAAATTATCTGACCTCCGTGATCGACATTTGAGAGATACAATATAACTGTGGCAAATAAAAGATTCCCAAATTTCTCTGAAGATTTAACATCAAAATAATTATAACTTTGTTTTGAGTCTTCAGGCCCAAAGTGCAGAATCTGCAAAGATTTGCTGTTCTCTGAAAATATTAAAGACAGCCTGTTATGCAAACCATAAACCAGTTGAAAAGGTGGAAACACAAAGAGCAAACAAAAAAAATTGCAAGACAAAAAGTGTCCACCAACATGCATATGAATATACCTTTAGGAAGGAAAGTCCAAGCAGAGATCATTTCCTCAACTCTTGAAACAATTTCATCCTACAAGCCATACAAATGATTATGCTCGAAGGAACACGACAAAAACTCGGCACAATATTTTAAACTTCTTTTAGCAAATTATCTCAACAGATAAGAGGCAAACTCATCTGAATAATTTACATGGAAAAAAGTTATAAGATCTCTTAGTGCATGAACAGCCCATAACTTCCTAGATCTCAAAAGATGAAAAACTTACATTTGAGTTTGACGAAACATCCAAATTGACCTTAATCTTGTCAACATTCGATGTTGATTCACCCTGTACAGTATAATCCCATGTGTACTTTAAGAACAACGAGAAAGCAAAATATCACAATGGTAACATAAGTAATACAAGTGGGATTTACCCCAGAAATAAGGTAATCACACTCGTCATCGGATAGAAAGCTTTTATAGAGGAAAAACCTGTCCACAGAACAGTGTCATCAATCCAATAGAAATTTCAATTTCAGAACAGATAAAAGTATAAAGCCATAATCACCTAATTAAAATTCCAAATCATATCCATTAGAACCAAACCATGAAACCAAGATAATATTTAACATTTTCCAAACAATAAAATGCATAGTTTATCAAAGTTTCTGAACATGGTGGCAATACCATGTCAATGGAGTCACCAATTATTTGGATTGCCTGACCTTGGTTGCCGTAAGAGTTGAATGACTTGTGATGGGTCGATACTTTTTGGATGCATTGAAAGATTCATTTGAACTCCTTTCTGTTGGTTAATCTCCAAGGATCTCAATTCTCTTAGACCGCTGAAATTCCAAACAAAACAAAGATACATTGAAAGGAAAATGCAAAATAAACATCTCCTAAGGCATTCATTTGGAAGAGAAGTGCCACAAATTCAACAAAATCATCCAAACTCAACATGTTAATCAAGTACCAATATAACTCCAGCCATAATTCAACTGCCTTCCAAGAATATGACGCTAATTACAATTAAAATCAGTGAATAAAAACTACTTCCGTCTTTAAATTCTTCGCAACAACAATAGTGAAACGTAGGACTCGAACAAAAATCACGCACCCGCGAGAGTAAAATCCGCTTACTACAGAAGGCAACTCCAGATCACGCATTTTGCATCAAAACAAGCTAAATAAAGTCGACAGCTTAAAGGGTTTTCTTACGTTTGAGAGGAAGATCTACCAAAAGAAGTTGCCACCAAAAGTACGAGGAGAATTGGTAAGCGGGTCGCCATTAATGGACTCGGCAAACCGAAAGAAAGAGCGATCAGCCCCTGGGAATACCAATCTCTCTTTTTTCTGTAGTGGGAGAGGAGTCTACACGTGTTTTTACTCTTGTTTATTTATTTATTTATTTATTTATTATATGAAAATTTAAATAGATTTGTTGTTTAAAATATAATTAAAAATGATGTATCAAACAATATATTTTTTATTTATAATTAAAGTAATTAATAAGATGTTTTTAATTAAAGTGGTTGAATTTATTATAGATAATTTAGTTAAACTAACTCATTTAAAATCTTTACTTTTAAAAATAGTCTGTCTTACATATAACCCTGTATTATTTAAAAATCCTAAAATGCCCATATTATTCTACCATTTTTTTTCTCTCAATTAATTATTATTAGTGATTAAATCACACGCGTTATATATCATGATTTATATATGCATAATAATTTTTTAAAAAATTTATTTGATTTGATTATGAAAATTTACAAAAAAAATATGAAGTGATTTTTTTAAAAAAAAAATCAAGAAGTAAATGTTGTATCTTGGTGATGATAAATTAATAAATTACTGAAATGTTGAAAAATATTAACAAATATCACAATTGTTTGCACAAAAAATATTAGTAGGCCTCTTGTGAGACGAACTCACGAATCTTTATCTGTGAGACGGATCAACCATACCGATATTCAGAATAAAAAGTAATACTCTTAGCATAAAAAGTAATACTTTTTCATGGATGACCCAAATAAAATATCTGTCTCACAAAATACGACCTGTGAGACAGTCTCACACAAGTTCTTGCCAAAAAATATTTAGTAACTAAAAATATAACCATTTCATTGAATCCAACCTACAAATTATTTGTCTCAGGAATATAAGCAAAAAATATATGTAAAATCTTTATTTTCGTTTTCTTGTCTCCTGCAAAGTCAAATACACGATCCAAAAAACACAAATCCAAGATAAATAACTACAATGAAATTGTGTTTTAATTTTAAGGTAAACAAAAAGCAAAGCAGATCTTTCAATTTTCTTGTCCTAAACAGCCAAACCAACTCCTATGATCTATATGAATAGCATGGAATCATGCAGTCCAAATTCACAACTCAATTTCAAGCACTACGAAAACTAAAAAAATAAAAATTATTAAGAATAGACACAATATAAAATAAATATGCAATGTGAAGCGAGGAGTGTTCTTATTATTATTTTTTAAAAATAATAATGAAAAACTGTTAGCCAAATATGTTAATTACAAACGAACTCGTAAAGATAAAGCAGTAACCGAAAAAAGTGTGTTGTTTAGAGTATGATTATTGTGCAAAGGAAAACAAACCAAACCGAGGCCTGTAGCGTGTACAGTTTCCTTAAAACAGATTCGTCCCCTCCAGTATGTACTTTGAGGATCGTCTTGGACGTCTGTTTCTCATGATACACCGGAACAACCAGCAGTGACTTAGCACAAGGCACTACTACGACGAACTGAAAATGTATCTTTACTTTATCACCGAGATTTAACGGAGGCCAAATGGAAAGTTAACAATATGAAATACAAGAGAATGCTTGAAAGAGATAAAATTTTCATGTATTTGAAATGAGAAAATGAACTCACTATTTATAAGCCCCAAAATGCACATCAAGTGTCATGCAAGATTAATTAACTCAATTAATCTTCCCATTAACTCAAGAATATGAAAAGCCAAAACTCTTCAATTAACTCAAAAATGTGGAGAACCAAAAGACACTCTCACATTCATGAGACATAATTTTTATTCAAACTCTAAATTTGATTCAAATTTCCAACAATCCCCCGCATGAATGAAAATTGATACAAATCTTGGTGACAAAGTTCTACAGTTGAATCTTGCATAAGATAGGTAGGTGTTACCTTTGAACCTTCCCTTATGAAATATATTTGCTTTACTAGCTGACCAGTAGACATGATGTCCTTGAACTGTTCTGCCGTTTATGTAAATTAAGATATATTTCACACAAGACTCTCTCTGACACTATTCAGTTCTCATGATTATGTTCGTTTTGGCCATGAACACATGCCTGGTTCTGCGAGATGGTCTAGAATTGAGCCTTACAATTCTTTCGAAGCGGCCTCACTTCTCTTCACATAGGTGATTCTATATTCTTCTCATCAGAATAATTAAAAGCCGTAAGCTTATCCTCAACATTCACTGTTTCATAATAGGAATGGGCTAGGGATAACCCTCACAGTGTTATACCAAATCAGTGCGATTAGGTTGTCCCATTGAACCTAGTTCTTGGGATCTCCAGTCAGCGTAGGTTGGGTTTTCCTTCACACCAATTTATTCTATAGGCTTGAGCAACGTTCCCCTCGACATTTTCGCAACTAAATCTCTGTTTAATCTTTTGGTTAGAGGATCTGCTATATTATCCTTTGACTTTACATAGTCAACAGAGATAACTTCAGTTGAGAGTAGTTGTCTAATGGTATTGTGTCTACGAAATATATACCTAGACTTACCATTACACATTTTATTTTGTGCCCTTCCAATTGCAGATTGGCTATCACAATGTATTCATATAGCCGGCACTGATTTTTCTCATCCTGTAACATCTTCTAAGAAGTGAAGCAGCCATTCAACCTCTTCAGCACACTTGTCAAGAGCTATAAACTTAGATTTCATCGTGTATCTGGCTATTACAGTTTGTTTAGAATATTTTCACGTAATTGTTGCACCTTTTAAAGTGAATACAAATCCACTTGTAGATTTTGAGTCTTTCATATCAGATATCCAATTTGCATCACTGTATCCTTCAATAGCAGCAAGATATCTGGTATAGTGCAGCCCATGATCACGAGTGAACCTTAAGTATCTTATCAATCTGATAATTGCTTTCCAGTGTTCAACTCCGGGATTACTCGTGAATCTACTCAATTTGCTTACTGCATAAGCTATGTCTGGTCTTGTACAACTCATTAAGTACACCAGACTTCTAATGACTCGAGAGTATTCTAATGAGACATACTCTCACCTAGATTCTTTGATAGATGCTGACTGGTATCTTTCGGGGTTCTAGCCAATGCAGAGTCATCATTATTGAATTTCTCAAGTATTTTGTCAACATAATGTGACTGACTTAGGACTAGCCTTTCTGATGTTCTATGGATTTTAATTCTAAGGATTACATCAGCTAAGCCCAAATCTTTCATGTCAAATATTGAGTGCAATAACTTCTTGGTGGATTTGATCATCTTATCATTACTACCAATGATAAGTATGTCATCTACGTAAAGACATAAAATGACATATCCATTTTCAGTGTTTTTATGTATACACATTTGTCACATTCACTGAATTGAAATCCACTTTCCATCATGGCTTTATCAAATTTTTCGTGTCATTGCTTTTGTGCTTGTTTTAAGCCATACAGAGACTTAACCAATTTACAAACCTTATTTTCTTGCACAGTAGCAGAAAAATCCCTCAGGTTGTTCCATGCAAATTTTCTCTTCTAAATCTCCATTTAGAAAAGCTGTATGTACGTCCATTTGGTATATTTCAATATTTCGCAAGGCGGCAATAGCAAGTATCACACGAATAGATGTTATTCTCGATACAGGAAAATATAGGTCAAATTAATCAAGTCCTTCACGTTGATGATAACTTTTAATTACCAATCTGGCTTTATAATTATCTATGGTTCCATATGATTTCATTTTCTGTTTGAAAATCCATTTACGGCCTAGTGGTTTGCTTTCCGGAGGAAGATTTACTAATTCTCACGTATGGTTTTGTAAAATAGATTTCATTTCGGAGTTGATAGCCTCTTTCTATAGAGGTCCCTCATATGAACTCATTGCCTCCTTAAAGCTTTGAGGTTCACTTTCCATCATGAAAGTGATGAAATCCGGACCAAAAGATTTCTCAGTCCTAGCTCTCTTGCTACGTCTAGGTTCAATATCTTGATCAAGCTCTTGTTCTTTATCAATTGTCTCATATAATCTTTTGGATGAACTTGGTTCTTCCTTATATTTGCATGGAAACATGTGTTCGAAAAACGAAGCATTTCTTAATTTCATTATCGTATTCTTGTGAATATCAGGTATTTGAGATTCATGTACAAGAAAACGATACGCACTACTGTTTAGAGCATATCCAATGAAAATACAATCAACAGTTTTCGGTGATATCTTTACTTTCTTTGGAGTGGGTACTGCTACATTGGCAAGACACCCCCACACTCGCAAGTATTGGTAGGAAGGACTTCTACCTTTTCATAACTCGTATGGACTTTTGTCTTGCTTTTTTCGGGGCACCTTATTAAAAAGTTAATTTGCTATTAGAACAGCTTCCCCCACATGTTCTGTGGTAAACCAGAACTTAATAACAACACATTCATCATTTCTTTCAAGGTGCGATTTTTTCTCTCCGCAATGCCATTTTGCTGAGGAGAATAAGGTGCAGTTCTTTCATGTTTGATACCATGTTGAGCACAAAACTCAGCAAATGGTGATTCATATTCACCTTCACGATCACTTCTTAGTGCCTTAATTTTCTTGCTAAGTTTGTTTTCAACTTCACTCTTATATTGGACAAATTTGTCAATACCTTCATCTTTACTTTTAAGAAGATACACATAACAATATTTTGTGCTATCGTCAACAAAATTAATGAAGTATTTATTTCCACAACGAATTTGTACACCTTTTAAATCACATATATCATAGTGAATTAGATCAATTGGTTCACTATTTCTTTCAATTGTTCGAAAAGATGATCTCGTTAGTTTTGCCTCAACACAAGTTTAACATTTGTGTTATTTATCAATTCGGAATGCAGGAATGCTTTTCATTTTAATTAGTCTACGAATGGTATCATAATTAACGTGTCCAAGTCTACCATGCCACAAACAAGAAGACTCAAACAAGTAAGCAAAAGTATTAACTTTATTCATCACGGGCTTAATAGCCATTACATTGAGTTTGAATAACCCATTACAAACATAACCTTTGCCAACAAACATTCCACTTTTTGACAAAACAACCTTATCTGACTAGACAGTACGGAAACTATGCTTGTTAAGAAGCGACCCGGACACCAAGTTCTTGCGGATGTCAGGTACATACAACATATTGTTCATAGTCAGTTCTTTTCCAGATGTCATCTTTAGAACAACTTTCCCTTGACCCTTGATTTCAAAAGTAGCGGAATTTTCCATGAATAGTTTTTCACCATTCCCATATTCCACAATAGTAGCAAACATCTCCTTGTCCTAGCAAACATGGCGAGTGGCACCAGTGTCGATCCACCACTCCCCTGGGTTTGAACCCACCAGATTAACTTATGATATTACAGCACAGAGATTCATATTCGAAACCTCTTGAGAAATGTTCTCTACCACATTTGCCTCTCGGTTTCTCTTGGGCTTCTTACATTCAGAGGCCTTGTGACCCACATCACATTTGTAGCACTTTCCAGAGAACTTTTTCTCCGAAATGCCTCCCTTGGGTCCCATGTTCAACTTTTTGTTGGAGGTGGAAAAGGTTCTCTTTTTCGAAGTTTGACCATGCTCGACAACATTTGCTTTAGCAGCAACATGAGAAAACAATCGTCTTTCCAAACTCTTGTTGTCTTCCTTGATGCGAAGTCGAAAAATGAGCACTTCAACATTCATCTCCTTGCGCTTGTGCTTCAAATAATTTTTGAAATCCTTCCAAGCTGGTGGTAGCTTCTCAACAATAGCAGCCACTTGGAATGATTCGCTCAAAGTCATCCCCTCACCGTGAATCTCGTGAAGAATCACATGGATTTCTTGAACTTGGCTGATAATCGGCTTTGAGTCCACCATTTTAAAGTCCAGAAAGCGGCCAACAAGAAACTTCTTGGCCACGGCATCCTCGGTTTTGTACTTTCTGTCAAAGGACTCCCACAGCTCTTTAGCCGTTTTCTTTTCGCAAAACACGTTTTAGAGCGAATCGACCAATCCTTTTAGTATATAATTTCCGCATAAGAAATCAGAATGATTCCATGCCTCCACCGCACTAACATCTCCCTCACCTTCTTTGAGTTTAGGAGCATCCTCAGACAAGAATCTTGTCAGGTTCAGCATACAACATGTGGCTGATAATCGGCTTTGAGTCCCTTTTCAACGACGTAATAATATAATGCATATACGACAAAATAGTGCAATCACCACACTATCTACGTCAGTGTAGCAAAAACAGTATAATAAATACACACATACAACTCAAATAAGATAATAAACTATACTGTCTCTATCTACTATAAACTACAGGACTGGTTGACTAGACACTCCTAGTCCTTCACCACTATCCTGTCTCACAGCAGAGTCCTGTAACCTGTCCAACAGAAACAGCCCCCAAAGGGTGAGCATACACAACAATCATCATCGTAATACATAACAGTTATATTATCAACAATATAAAATATAACTGGAATGATAACAGAAATACTCCCTTTGCTGTCTCTGGACAATCAAACCACCAACGATATCAACGTCATCACTCTCATACTACTGCAACAACAACATCGACGATACGTCGCACCCCAACACCGGCGACAGCAATATCGTCGAACGAATAACATCAACGATACGTCGCACCCCAACACCGGCGACAGCAATATCGTCGAACGAACAACATCAACGTGACGTCTCCCAACAAACGACAGCCAACAATATCAACAATAATAAACAACAACAGAGATAATATCAAATCACCAAATACCAGTGATTTATCATCGTTCAACGCAATAGTATTAATCAATACTAAACAATAACCACATATGCTCGTACGTCAACACGTACCTGATAATCGGGTATATATAAAATCTGGCTATTTCTTTGATCCCGAGGCTTGTGTTGTATCTAAATAATTCAACAACAATTATCAGATCATTATCACCGTATCAATACAATCATTACAGCCTCAATATGTATAACATCAAATAGCCCAACAACAATTAATTCAACAAAATATAAAACTCGATTATAAATTCTTATCGTTCATCAATTTAATATTCTAGTGTATTTAATTCACATTACTACCATCAAATACACCATAATTAATTTAATTTCAAATAATAGGCTATTCTACAACATCCGTCAAATTATGAAAACTTTATATCAATGTGTAGCCTATACTTCGTAGACTCCGAATATATAATCAGAATTAATAACAACTGACAAACAACTCTCCAATCTCATTTCAACGATTAAAATCCCTAATTATAATAAATTAGGAATAATTCAAAACAACAACACAATAATCTTCTCTACTTCGTTAAGATCATACACTATTCAAAAATCTTCAATTTCAGTATGATTTAACAATTTATCGGATTTATTCCAGAAATCGACGAATTTTAAACATCACCAAAACTATAAAATTTATACCTCGAATCGAAGACCTCGTGTCAACGATTACAGAACTGAAGTCGGTTCGTCGATTGGATAAACCGATAAGTCGCACGATCGAAAAAAACATGAAACCTATTTTCTCTCCCCTCCTCTCGTTCGTTTCTATCCTCTGTCAATTGAGTTTGGTGGAATTCACAAATCCAATTTAGTTTTTTTTTAATATTATAGTATATTATATTACCATCTGATGCTTGGAATACAATTGAATCTGATACGTGGCATTGTTTTGCCAAATGTTTCTTTAGTGGCTTTCGCACACATGGAGATTATTGGTTTCCGGCCTATATACCATATTCAAATTACTGAATTAATAAAAGAAGGTATTTAATTTTCAGAATAAGAATGAATATAAAGTTCATCTATGGTAATTTTACAAAACATAAAAGGAATTACTAAAATATACCAGAGAAATTAAACAATAAAGGATTTACTGAGGGCCCTCTCAGAAACATAAATTCATAAAAATCACCCATGAACGCCTTAAACGCCATCTCTCGGCTAAACAGGCTAAAGGGCTACAACATGAATTTATGCCTCCTGGTTAAACTCAAACCTTGTGTTTACTATTTCCTGGTTCGTCTTTAAACCTTATGTTCAACCATTAACCCTTATATTACATCGAATTCCGAAATTTAATTGAAATCTTTTATCATTTCAATTTAATTCCAAGTTACAAATAAATAAAGATCATGATTTAGTAATGGGATGATTTAACACAAATGTTTTTGGCCTGTCATTCAGGCTAATATATGAAATATAAATATTAAAAACTATAAATAAAAACAGAAAATAAAAACAGTAAACTTACAGAATTGTAATCAGAAGAAGAAATTTTTATACAAAAGGTTGAAACTTTTATTAAAAATGGTTGTTTACAAGAGAGGAATAGAGGGGAGCAAACTCGACCGTCCCCCTCTAAGAACACAGATCTAACCTATATATAGATGAAAGAGCCGGACATGAACCCCGGATTTCAACTAAAAATATAAACAGTAAATTGCTTTATTAAAGCAAACAGTAACATGATTACAAAAGTCAAAAAGTAAATAGTGAGATTCCACCAACTTGTGCTTTTCCACCGGCTGTCGTGATATACCACTTGTATATAATTTAAAATATTAAAGATGTCCTAATCATCTTTAATATTATCTTTTAATGAATTTTTTAGATTTTCAAAAATATCATTGATCTGAGAAAATTGAGGAATATCATCCTCTGGATCTTGAGCATCTTGCATATGCATTAGATGAATAAACTGATTTTCACTGGATTCGGATGCCATAGACTTGTCAGATTATGAATCAGAACATCCAATATTCTTGTAGAGATCTTTCTTCATCTCTTCAATGTAGATTTCTAACATTTTCTCTTTGAAGTAAATTTCTGAATATTTTTGAGTCAAAATTTTAAATGGACTCATTGCATCTTTTTCTTTTTCTTGTTGATGCTGTAAATCTTTCTGGTATGCATAAATTTTTTCTTCCATTTGATGAAGAGTTTCTGAGCCATAAAGCTGTCCAGTTGCTGGATCTTCTCTTAAAAGTTTATCCCAAAATTTAGTAGAGCTAACTCTCCATAGGCAAGGGATACCTTCATCAGTATAACCAAATTCTAGCTGCCATCTCCAGATCCATGGGATTCCAAATTCAATGAAGAATAGACATATAGTCTTTCCATCAATCCAATGTTCAGAAAAAGATTTTTTAATGTTTGGTGACACATTTAACCAAGTATTCATTGGTTTTATAAAAACCTCAGGCAAAATTTTTGTTGATGGACCAAAAATCTTCCACCATATGAAGAACCAATTTGGAACAGGATAATGAAGAACATTTTCACAAATTTTTAGAAACCATGTATGTTTCATTTTCTCATTTTCATAGAATAGAGTTTTATTAAAACTCTCTACATAATCCCAAAAATTAAATTTGAAACTCATTTTATGAGTATCAGAATAAATTTTTTTTTCAATCAATGGAGATATACCCCATTCTTCAATAGATATTATCTTTTTGATAATGAACTTGAAGAAGTTATAACTTCCTTTTTGCTGAGATTACTGAAAAAGTGAGTTATATCAACACTTTTTGTGGATAACAGAAGATTTTCATAAAATCCTCTTTGTTTATAAGAACCAAATACATATGATGTATTTGTTAAATATCTCTCCATGATAGTCCACGGAGTCTTTTCCCATTGGATATCCTTTTCTTCTATAAGAAGAATTAATTCACGATGTTTGGTCTCTGTATATAGAGCCGAATCATTATCATCTTCTTTCGTGATATTAGCATATGATGCTGAAGATTGAGAATCTGTATTAGATTTCTGCTTTTGTTTCAAAAATTCTTGACACTCATTGTATAACTCATTATTTTGCTCAGTATTACTGGCTGATGAACTAGATAAGTTGTGGGCTATTAGCCTCTGCTTGCCATGCTGTGCTATTATATTAGGGGGTTTTCCCCTACCACCTCGCCCTCTATAAGAGGACTCTCCTCTACCTCGAGAATACATATATGTAAAGAAAGACATTAAGATAAATATTCACGAGTTAAAAAATCAGGTAGGTGATTATCTTCACCTTTTTTGTAAATAATTTCAAAATCAAAAGGGGCTAAATGAGCCTGCCATCTTGCAAACATTTGCTTAGACATATCATGTTTAAAATCTTTATTAAACATAAATTTTGCAGATTTACAATCAGTTTTTATAATAAACTTTTGATTATATAAATCATCTTGAAATTTTTAAATATATATAACAATAGCTAAGATTTCTTTTGCTACTGTAGAATAATTCTTTTGGGCATTATTCCATTTCCCATAATAAAATCGAATCAAATATTCTTGTTTAGTTTGGGGATCTTTTTGTTTCAAAATTCCACCAAAACCTATATCAGAAGCATCTGTTTCAACAATTTTATCCCATTGGGGATTTGCTAACATAAGACAAAGAAGATTTTTAACATTTTCTTTTATAATCTGAACAGCCTTAGTATGCCTATCTGTCCAGGGTAAAGGATTTTTCTTAAGTCTATCATATAAGATAGCAAAATCTTTAGTAAGATTTTGAATATAAGGAGAAATATAATTTAAACTTCCTAAAAATCTTTGTAATTGAGCTACTAGCTCAATTGATACCAGACTTGTGCTAAGTATCTATATGTCCAGGAGATCTTAGGTTCGAGTCTGGGGAGGCACAAACTCCAGTGCCTGGGCTGGAGGAGTCAGTGAGTAATGCTGTCATGGGACAACCGACTCCCGCCAGTTGGATCGGGAACAGCCCATGGGCTTTACAACTGTCCATTCATAATGTCCTATAGGAGCATTAAAAGCAGTTTTATATCTATCAGATTCTTGTATTTGAATCTGCCAAAATTCTGATTTTAAATCAAATTTTGAAAATATAATTGCATTGACTAATCTATCTAATAAATCTTTTTTATTAGGAATAGGATGCCTAATCCATTTTAAAACCTTATTTAAAGGTTTATAGTTTATTACTAATCTAGGTACTCCTCTTTCTTGCTCAGAATGTATATTAACATAGAAAGCAGTACAAGACCAAGGAGATTGAGAAGGTGTTATTAAACCTTTTTCTAATAAAAAATGAATTTCTTTTTTACATAATTCTATATATTCAGAATTCATTTGACAAGGACGAGCCTTGGTAGGAATATTTATTTCCTTAAAATCTTCTTCATATGGAAGAGAGATTATTGTTTCTTTCTATTCCAAAAACNAGATAGTGGTGCAGATTTGAATGTCATACAGGAAGGATTAATTCCTACAAAATATTTTCATAAAACTACTCATTCTCTCTCTCATGCAGGAGGAGAACCTTTAGAAATAAATTATAAATTACCTAAAACTTATATTTGCAAAGATAAAAACTGTATTCAAACTAGTTTTTTATTAGCAAAAGATATTTCTAGCCAATTAATACTTGGTTTACCTTTTATTTATCAAATATATCCTTTAAAGCATGTTGATGAAACAGGTATAATAGGAACTTATCAAGGTAATCCTATTGNTATTTGTATACCATTTTTGAGATATTATCATACTCAAAACAGATAAATGATTATCATCATTAAATGAAATATTTTGATTAGTATTAATAATATCAGATTCTTCTTTGTTATTTTCAATAACAGAGATACGATAACTTAAATGAGTATTATTCTGATGTAAAATTTTTATTTGTTCTTTAAAATTATTAATCTCTTTTACCAAATCTTGAATAGTAACAGGATTCTGTTTACTATATTTTTGTTGTAAAAGTTTTTTTACTTCTTCCATAGAATAAGCTTGTTCTTGTTTAACAATTATATTATTTCCACTACTTGTTGAAGCAGTGTGTTCCATTTGATCTATTATAGTAGATTTTAATATTGGATCCTTAATCATTTTAAGGAATTCTAAAAGATTATTATTAGTTAAAATATTAATATTTAAATCTTTAAATTGAGACATAAGTTTATAAAACTCATCATTTTTATTATCAGTATCATTTAGATGAGTGATACAAGATTCTCCTTGTATACAATTATCACATTTTTCTTGATCTGAAGAACTGTAATCATTATCTAAAATTTCGTCTGAATTATAAGATTCTAAACTATTATCAGATTCACTATCTGAATTCTGATTAGAATCCATTATTATTTTATTGATTTTATCTTTAAGATTTTCATCAATATCTAAATTATTAATTTTGTTTTTAGCCCAACATTGATTAGCATAATGTCCTGGCTTTTTACATTTTCTACAAATAATTATTTTATTTTTAGCTTTATAATTTTCAGCTTTCCGTAATTCACGGCTTTCTTTTCTTTTCTTCTTTCAATCTTTTTGTCTATCAGACAAATGTCTTTTCTTCCTATAAGGTCTTTCGTCTTTATCTATTATATTCTTTTTACCTTTATTAGGTAGGTCCATACCAAATTGATCACAAAATTTACCTAATTGTTTTCTTTCAAGTAAATTCTGTCTTTTAATCTGATTATTTAATTTTAATTCATTACAGAGAGCTAAACCCTCTTGGATACAAATACTTATTAATTTGCCATAAGTATAACTATCATAAGAAATATTTATATCATCCTTTCTTAAGACTTTTCTAATTCTTTCTGCAAAGAGAAAGGGTAAACCATCTATAAATTTGGCTTTCCAAAGACTATTATTACAGTCTGGTATCTCATAAATTCGAGATAAAAAAGTATCTTTATACCATCTAAAATCAGTAAGTGTTTTACATTTTATATTACTTAATAAAGTACGAATTTGTTCACTATTATCAGTGTATCTACCAGTAAAATGTTCAATCATTGTCGTTATTAATGAATAAACAACATTTTCTACCTGAATATTATCTTCAATTTTTATTGAATTAAAAATATCATTTTTCTGAAATTGATTTAAATAATTATCCCACCAACCTTTAAGTTGGCCAGTGAATCCTGCTATAATCATTCTAGCAATATTTTTTTCAGTATTACCTAAATTTTTACACACAGTACTATACATAAGCATTCTGTGAGCAATATTATAAATTTGTTTATCACTAACTCCATCAATATTCCATTCATAAATACTTTTTCCATTATAACTATTAGAGAAAATATATTCTTGTTCTTCAACAAGAACATCCATTGGAGTAGGTCTATCATAATAATATTTAGTTTGGGTATGTTTATCTGCCCATTTTATTTTATTAATTTCTTCATCAGAAAAATTATTATTATTAGCAATCTCTTCATTAAGAGTATTTAAATTAAGATTTTTAAATTTTTCTTCTAATAATTTTTCTAAATCAGAAACAGAAGATTTAAATTTAAAATCTTTAATTTCTGGAGGGGATTTAATAGAAGAACTAGCAATAGAAACAATATTAGTTTCTGGTTCTTGTATATGAACATCTGGTTTAATTTTATTCATAGCTAAAATAATTTTATCAATACGATCTTTAAGAGAAACTATTTCTTCACCTATTATCGTAAGATATAAATTTGTATAATTCTGTTTTTCAATTATTTGATTAATATGTTTAACAGTTATTTGTAACATATCATTTTCAAATAATTTTGAAAAAGCAGTAAAATTCAAAACTTTATTATTCTTTTCTATAATAAAAGATTGTTGAGGAGGATAAACAGATCTTTGAATCTGTCCAGAAGGAAATTTATAATTTCTTTCAAGAATAGAAATATAATCTATAATAAATGTTTTAAAAAACCAAGGAACAAAATGAATTAATCTATTTTGATTTTCACATTATTTATAAAATTCTGTGACAATATATTCAAATTCTTCTTCAGAGAAACTTTTAAAATACCAATCCCTGAAAGATTTTCATTTGGGTAAATAAAATTCTGAATTGATCTTTGCTCTAGCAAAAGATACTTTAGTAAAATCAATTTTTGGTTTACTATCCATTAAATAGTAAAATTCATTTCTGAAACAGTATCAGTTTCTTTAACTTTTTGAAATTTACATTGATGAACAATATTATTTTGATTAATAATTAAATCTTCTGCTGAAGATTCTACTTCTTCTCGTATTTGAGAAGTTGAAGCTCTAGAAGTTTGTGGAATATCCACCATATAATCTAGAGGTGAAATAAAAGAATGACTAGATCTTGATCTAGCATAAACAGAAGAGGGTAATAATCTTCTTTGTTCATTATTAAACTGTATTTGAACAGATCTTTCATTATTTTGAATAACTTGCTGTAAATTCTTATTTATTATAGGATTTCTAGGAACAGCTTGTTCAATTATCCAGGTTTCTGGAAATTCTATTTCTTCCCATTTTATAGATCTACGGGTTGTAATATTAGATCTATTAAAATTAGTTTCTATTAGAATTGTTTCATTTAATTTTTTATCAATTCTTTTACACATAGGATTTAGTGTAAACAATGGTTTAAAATAAATACGATAACAGATACATATAACTTCTGTACCAGGAGTATAATTATAACCATGAGTTTTAACATTTAATGTTAAAGAGTCTAAGATATTTATATCAGACAAAGATAAAGACAAATTTGGATAAACATCAAAATATACTGGACCATGAGCCAGACTGGATTGAATTATTCTCATAAGGGATTGTTTCCAATTCAAATTTCTTCCATCTCTTAAAGCTGCTATGAAGCTTTCTGGTAAACCTTCTAAAGTTAAAGGTCTAAAAGCAATTTGTATTAAACCTATAAGAATAAATCTGTAATTTTTCCTATAAGGCAAAATATCTTTATTATTCAATAGTCTAATAACCATTTCTTCATTATGAAGAGGTACTGATGATTCTGTAGTTTTTACTACCTGTTTAAAACCTATTTTTTCAAATGTTCCTAATTTATAGATCATTTTAGATTTTATCTTAGGAATTGTCCATTTATTAAATAAATCTAAATTTTCAGGTAAATCGTATTCTTCATTTAAACTATTTTTAACAGTTTCTTTTATACTGAAAATATTCATTTGAATAAACAGTGTTAAATCATCAACAAAAACTATTTACATGGCTCTGATACCATCTGAGGCTTGGAAACCAATAATCTCCATGTGTGCGAAAGCCACTAAGGAAACATTTGGTAAAACAATGCCACGTATCAGATTCAATTGTATTCAAGCCTCAGATGATAATATAATATATACTATTTAACATTTTAACATCGGTATATCCCTTTGGATCAGTCAAACGATCACATTTTCCAAAACTCAAAACATAAAACTTCTATATCTTTGAGTTTTCTATGTTATATCCAAATTTCAAATCATTTGGACTTCATATGAACAAGATATGTCACTAATTACCATTTTGTCCTTAAAATTAATTCATTATTTTTCAACTTATTTACGAAAATATCATCAAAATAAATTGAATATTTTTCAACTTATTTACAAAAATGTCATCAATAATATTATATAGTTGTAACATTTACTTCATGCATTACATTTCTACCCCCCTTAAATGAATTTCGACCCCGAAATTAATCAACAACAGTAATAACATGCATAAATAAAGATACGTCATACCATCAGAACAAGTAGGGGTAGAGCTCTCTCATATGCCGCTCTGTCTCCCAAGTGGCCTCTTCGACACCTCTATGCTCCCACTGAACCTTCACCATCGGTATAAGCTTACTACGAAGCTTTCGTTCAGATCGATCCAAAATACAAACTGGTCTCTCAACATAAGACACATCAGGATCTAACTGAACCTCAGAAATATCCAACACATGTGAAGGGTCCGGCTCATACTTCCGCAACATCGACACATGAAACACATCATGAATACCAGATAAAGATGGAGGTAGAGCCAATCGATAAGCTAAAGTGCTTATCCGTTGCAATATCTCATATGGGCCAACATATCTCGGTGCCAACTTTCCTTTAATACCAAATCGCACTGTGCCACGAAAAGGAAAAACTTTCAAAAATACTCGATCGCCCTGCTGAAACTCTAAGGGTCTTCGTCTTTTATTGGCATAGGCGGCCTGTCTATCTTGAGCTGCTTTCAATCGCTGCTGTATCAACTTTACTTTCTGTTCCATCTCACGAATCATATCAGGACCGGCAACTGCAGCTCGATCAACATCATCCCATTATAACGGAGATCTACAACGCCTCCCATACAATACTTCAAATGGAGCCATCTGAATATTACTCTGATAACTATTGTTATACGCAAACTACACCAATGGAATAGATGACTGCCAAACAGATTTAAAATCTAGAACATAAGCACGCAACATATCCTCCAGCGTCTGAACAGTACGCTCAGTCTGACCATCTGTCTGGGGATGATAAGCCGTACCCAATCTCAATTCTGTCCCCATCGCAGTCTGCAATCCTTCCCAAAGATGAGAAGTAAATCGAGGATCTCTATCAGATATAATAGACACTGGAATCCCATGCAACCATACGATCTCTCGTATATACAACTGTGCCATCATCAAATACGTACTATTCATGCTATAGGGTATAAAATGTGCAACTTTCGTCAATCGATCAACAATCACCCAAATAGCATCAATAGTTCCAGTGCTTCTTGGCAAATGAGTCACCAAAATCCATCGATATGTGCTCCCATTTCCAAGTCGGTACTTCTAAACTTCTCAATTCACCTCCTGGCCTTCCCCTCTCAGCTTTGATCTGTTGACAATTAAGACATCGACGTACAAAATCAATCACATCACGTTTCATTCCTTTCCACCAAAACTGAGAGCGTAGATCCTTATACATCTTCTTGCCACCAGGGTGGATAGAACAACGACTACAATGTGCACGCCGCAACAGGCCCTGGCGTAACTCAGGTGTATCAGGAACTACCCATCTATCATTCATCCTCAAACTGCCATCATCAGCAACTCTAAAACGAGTATCTTGTTTATGAGAAACCAACTCTTTCCATCGCTGACCTCTCTCATCTGTCATCTGTGCCTCACGAATACAATCATATATATCAGGTTCAGCTAATAAGGTCGATACCTGGATAGGAGTCGTCGAGATATCAACATCATATCCCAAGGAACAACAAGACATCATCATAGCTGATAAACGACTCACATCCTCTGCAGTACAACTAACTTTACGACTGAATGCATCAGCAGTAAGATTAGCTCGACTAGGATGATACTCAATCTCACAATCATAATCTTTCAACAAATCTAACCACCGTCTCTGCCTCATATTCAACTCTGTCTGAGTAAACAAAAATCTCAGACTCTTATGATCCGTATAAATCGTAAACGAGGTACCATATAAATAGTGTCGTCATATCTTCAAGGCAAATATAATGGCGGCCAACTCCAAGTCATGCACAGGGTACCTTGTTTCGTGTGGTTTCAGCTGTCTCGAGGCATATGCAACAACATGTAGATCCTGCATCAAAACACATCCCAAACCATGTAATGATGCATCAGTATAAACAACAAACCTCTCGTTTTCTGTAGGGATTGATAACACCGGTGCAGTCGTCAGTCGGTGCTTCAACTCCTGAAAACTCCTCTCACATGCTTCAGACCACTGAAATCGCACACCTTTCTGAATCAACTGTGTCAAAGGTCTAGCAATCTTTGAAAATCCCTCAATAAATCGACGATAATAACCCGCTAAACCCAAGAAACTACGGATCTCTGGTACAGATGTAGGTGCAGACTACTGTAACACGGCTTCGACCTTCGTTGGATCAACAGAAATCCCATCTCTCGATATAACATGACCCAAGAAGACTACTCGATCCAACCAAAACTCACACTTACTGAGTTTGGCATACAACTGTCTATCTCGCAGTACCTATAATACTGAACGCAAATGCCCAACATGCTCAGCCTCACTCCTGGAATATATCAATATATCATCAATAAACACAATAACACATCGATCGAGATAAGACTCAAATATCCTATTCATCAAACTCATGAACACAGCTGGAGCATTCGTCAACCCAAACGGCATAACCAAAAACTCATAAAGCCCATATCTGGTCCTGAATGCTGTCTTCTGAATATCCTCCTCTCTAACTCGTATCTGATGATATCTTGACCTCAAATCAATCTTCGAATATACTCAGGTTCCCTGCAACTGATCAAACAAATCATCAATACGAGGGAGGGGATATTTATTCTTAATCATTACCTTATTCAGCTGTCGATAGTCAATACAAAGCCGCATCGTTCCATCTTTCTTTCTTACAAATAAGACCGGTGCTGTGGGGACCCGGACGCTAATCATGTTCTTAATCGTCATTGGGACTAATTACTCAATTATAATAAACAGGGTCTAAATTTTTTTTTTTAAAATATAATATCAAATGCGGAACGTAATGGAATCACTCTACTATACATGTCAGTATAAAAGTAAAGTACAAGTCTTGTACTATATACAATCATTTACAAACTAAGGTTCAACTACTAAATATCAAGTGTTGAACCCTATCTCAGATCAAGTCCGTAGTCTCCACTCTAATCACGATCTCTCTCTTCATCTCCTCGACCCTGAACCTGTCCCACCTGTTGTCATGCACACATACAAACACGACAACAGCCGGATAACTCCGGTGAGAACAAATCCCAGTATAAATCAACGACACATGCAATCATATAATTAATATAAAGCATGAAGCAGATATCAGATATATATCAAAATCTGAAACATAATTAATATCAAACTATCAATCATACTCGTGACTCCACGGCTCAGACTAGACTCAATCCTAGTCTAGGGATCCCGGTTTTCAGAAGTTGGTATTCCTATATCGACCAACAGTAATAGAAGAAACTCCGATTCTATCCACGTCGATATAACCAAACATCCAGTGTCTTGACCTATCCGTCACAGACTGTGGCACTATCGCCAATACACTATCTTGTGACATCGTGCAATGTGCCCGTGGCGATCCCGCCACTATCAGGTACTTCTGTCACAAGATCACTCGTCTAAACACATACTCTCTATACATCAATAAAACAAGCATATCAAATCAAATCAATGCAAATAATAACAAATAGTATGTGATTTAGGGAAACACAAGTATATCCTACTTGTGTCGATCTCCCAGTACCACATTGACTTATACCTTTCGTTTGTAGTCTCGGTCTGAAGAAACGGAAGTTCTGAACTCAAGATTGTCTCTGTAAATCTGAAAGGACATATCGAGAATCATAATATCAATATTCCATTCCAATACAATCTGAAATCAATCCATAATCCAAATATGTCCAATATCAATCAATATACTTTGAAAAATCATAACAATTCCATAATAAATCTGTTCTTCGATCTGACTTCGATTCTACGATGTCTAGCATGTCAAGAACATCATATCTGAATCCTATTCAATTCTGACAATAGCATAATTTCAAAACGTGACAAAACTTACGTCCAGTTAGAGCATGCGTCGATAGGAACACAGTATTGAAGTCGGATCAACAATCTGACGGACGGATCTTCCGTCAACTTCAAATTTCTACAAGAAAAGGCGTAAGGATTTTCACCACTTTTCCCCTGGCCTTTCTCGAGTTTCCTCTTTCTTATTGAGGAATGAAGCTTTATATATATATATATATATACATACACGTGCATGCACAAGCCAAGTGGCTCATTTTTTGCAAAACACGTCTCGCGCATATGCGCGACCCTCCTT